>NW_002987776.1:83206-113202 GCF_000006295.1 Pediculus humanus corporis | reverse complement strand
TTCATGGTTAATATTTTTCTTGTCCTTCTATCTAGGTGCGTGATTTCTTCTTCCGGCCGGTCTACGAGGCCAAAACTATATTCTATTACAGGAACTGCTAATGTGCCGACGGCGGTTATCTTATTTCTTCCATTCAGTTCCGACTGTAATATAAGCCTCAATCTTTTAAAATATTCTTTCTTCAACCGAGGTTTAATTTCCTTGTTGGCTATTCCAAAATTTTCTTCAATCCCCAGATATTTGTATGATGATCCAGGGTCCAATTCTTTAATAAGTTCTTCTTCGGAGTCTTCTATATTTTGCTTTTGTTTTAACTTTCCTCTGACAATATTTATTCTGGCACATTTCTCTAACCCAAATTTCATGTTGATGTCAGAGGAAAAGGTTTGAACCGTCCGTAACATTTTATTTAACTCCTCTTCATTTTTGGCATAAATTTTTAAGTCATCCATATATAGCATATGGGTAATTTTCCTGCCTCTTATTATTATTATTATTATTATTATTATTATTATTATTATTATTATTATTATTATTATTATTATTATTATTATTATTATTATTATTATTATTATTATTATTATTATTATTATTATTATTATTATTATTATTATTATTATTATTATTATTATTATTATTATTATTATTATTGGTTTTAAAACGACGAAAGAATTTTTTTTTTTTAAAGTGGCAGAAGAAAAAATCAAAATCAAAATATACGAATACGTTTTTTTTTTTTTCGAATTTCCATTAATTAAGTGTAATATTAATAATAATAACGTTTTCTCTCTTTCATTCTCTCTTTCTCTCTCTCTCTCTCTCTTAATGTTCACCGTAATTATTATTAAGTAAATTTTTTTCTCTCTCTCTCTCTTCGAAGGTTAACGATGATTTTAATTAATATATAAATATATTAAACAACAACCTTCGTAAACCTTCTTGTAATTATTATTATTATTATAATTACTGCAAAAAAAAACCATTACATGCTGCGTTTAAATTGTAACGTAATTATTTTGTTTGTTTGTTTGTTTGTTTGTTGTACGTGGAATTTTTTTTCCTTTTTTTTTTTTTTTTTTTTTTGTTTTTCGATCAACAAGTTATAAACAAATATATATTATTTACTTTCGAATAACGATTTTGGAAAATAATAAATGTTTTTCGAGAGAGAGAGAATGAGAGAGAGAGAGAGAGAGAAAGAGAAAGAGAGAGAGAGAGAGAGTGAAAGAGAGAGAGAATGAGAAAGAGAAAGAGAGAGAGAGAGAAAGACAGGGGGAAAATTCCATTCAGCAATAAATTATTTATAATTTAAACGATTACATGTAAGCACCATCATCATCATCAAAACAACAGAAAATAATTTAAATAATAATAATAATAATAATAATAATAATAATAATAATAATAATTTTCTTTAATTACACTTGACGATTTTACCTTGAAAATCCAACAAACACAAAACTACAATGTAACTATTGAGATTACATTCGAAATAAAATAAAAATAAAAACCACTCGAAATGTATCATTTGAACACAATAAAAAAAAAAAAAAAAACAATTTCAAAACACTATTATTATTATTATGTTTACGTACGATGAAAACAAGGACGTAAAAAAAAAAAAAAAAAGTTTACGAAAAGAAAAGAAAAGAAAAGAAACATTAGGTAAACGCTACGCTCCATCCCCCTCCTCCTCCTCCTCCCCGAAAATTTATTTTTAAGTAAAGCAAATGGAAAGTTAATACAAAACAAAAAAAAAACCTAAGGGGAGTAAAAGAAAAAGTTTAGTAACAGTAGTTACGCGTATTTTATAAAAAAAATGGCGGGTCGTTAATATCATTATTATTTCTACAACAACGACAACAACAACAACAAAAATAATAATAATTTTGTGCGAACGTAAAAAAAAAAAAACATTATTATTATTATTACGAGAATTTCGAGCAAGAGAGAAAAAAAAAACTCAACGACAGCTGATAATGTGCTGTTGGATTGGGGGGCGAGGGCGAGGGCGAAGGCGGGGACGGGAGCGAAGAGGAAATTGATTAAATTCAAATTTTTTTTTTTAATATGAAAAAAAAGAATAATCTAGAAAATCAATAGATAATTTAACTAGATAATGATTTTAGGCCAACCTACGATTATTATCATTATCATTACTTATTAAAAAAATTATTAATTTAAAAACAACAAACAATGTGAAAATAACGTTCCTATTAATAATAATAATAATAATAATAATAATTTTTAATTAAAAAAAAAGTAAGAATTGCGCGGTACGTGTGCGTTTGTGTTTGTGTTTGTCTTTGCGTTTGTGTCTATGGAGTCATAGGATGTGTAATAATATAAGGACATAAATTGACAGTTAATATTAGCACTTTAATCACGCGGGCGGAGACAAACGACAAACAAGAAAGAATTCGAAACAATGGCCTGATGTCGATATGGCAAAGGTAGTAGCTAGAGCCCCAGTCGTAATAATTACGCATACTTCCTTTTTAGTTTTTAATGAAAATTTTTAAATTATATTTTATTTCAATGTTACGTACGCAACATACCACTCACGCAAACACGCACGCACGCACACACTATAGTACAAACGAAACATTATCGTCTGTTTTTTTGAACCTGAATCGATCCTTTTCCCTTTTTTTCTTTCTTTTCTTTAAATATTACCCAATACCATTTGAATTTTTTTTTTCTTTTTCGCCCACGGCAACCTCGTTTACCAATCCTACACTTAAAAACAAACAATTATTATTATTATTTTTTTTTGTACAACAACCTACAACAAACGCGCAACGTGTTTTTTTTTTTTTTTACTCTTTTAAATCTGTTGAATTTTTTGCATGTTTAAGTAATCGCACACACACACACACACACACACGCGCTAATGCGTATTATTATTATTATTATTATTATTATTAACAAATCAAATTTAAATTTATATGTAATTTTGTTTGTTACAGAAACAATGTCAAGGCCTTTTGAAAGATTCCCTGCCTTTTTTTTTTTCCGTAGCGAAACAACAAAAAAATGAAGATTAAATATGAAACAACAACAACAACAACAAGAGAGTGACGAGATTTTCCGTGACGAAAGTGAAAAAATGCAAAAGTGAGACAAAATCCGACAAGTTTTTCCGGGAAAAGCTAACAAAAAAAAAAAAAAATTCTACGATCAACGTACGGTAAACAAAAACGTGCGAAATATAATAATTTGTTCGTTAAAGTTTATAGAAAAATAATAATGATAATAATTTAAAATGTTTTCCAACCGTGATTGATTCGTCGAGTTGCGTGTGTGTGTGTGCGTGCGTGCGTTTTTTTTGTTAATTCATTTTCAAAAATGGCGGAATATTGGATATTAAAAAACTACTTGATTTTGGGAATTTGTTTTCTATGTCAAACATTTGCTCAGGATCAGGTCGAGGATGGTTGTTACGGTGCCGAAAGTGTCGTCGTTGCCGTTATAGGTACCCTAATAGTAACCCTCGGACTTCTCGCTGGAGGATTATTTTTATTTAAAAATTACTGGAGAAATAGAGACGGTGAGTGAGTTTTTAAATTAATTTCCCCCCTTCCCCCCCCGAATAAAATAAATTAGAAAACAATAACAAGCGTTAAAATGACTAATTTTTTCATAATTATTATTATTATTTTCATTTTCAAACGGATTTCCTGCAGAGTTTTTATGTGCGTGTGCGTGTGCGTGTGTGTGTGTGTTGACGATGATAACAATAAAACCTTGATTAATTCACGACGATTTGAGCTTTTGCCATTTTAGCAAAAAAATGTTAATTTAATCAATATTCATGAGTTTCCATATGCGTTTTGAAACCATAATAATAATAATGACAATTATTATTCTTTGACTCTCTCTCTCTGAAAATTTTTTTGTGCTGGTTGCCGCGCGTAAAAAATTAATAAAATAATAATAATAATAATAATTAATTACTACGCCTGCGTTTTTGAAAAAAAATTTTTTTCGCATTGATTTAAAAAAAAAAAAAAAACGTCAAAAAAATGACACGGCACAAAAGTTAAGCCGACAACTAACTATTCGGTATTATTTTATTAATAATAAATAACGCTACGTTATCGTAGGTACCTGAAAAAAAAAAAAAAAAACAAGTTTACCAATTTATTTTTCGAAATATTCCCCGCTGCCCCCCCAAAAAAAACAATTTATTCACCATTTAAATTTTTTTTTTATATAATTTTTAAATTGCGTAATAAATCGCGAGGAAAAATGCGTAATTAAAATAATAATCGAAACGAATTTTTTTCTTTTTTTTTAAAATTTTATTCGGGGTCCTTTCACACACACACACACACACACACCCCCCCCCGCGACTTTTGCACAGGTATTTTCAGGTATTATTCACAATCGGAAAACATGAGTTGCCATGTCAAAATTAACGATGAGAAATAATGGTATTTATGGTAGAAAAAAAAAAAAGATTATGTGACCCCGAATCAGGAAGGGGGTGGAGGGGGAAGGTGGGAGAGGTCACTCACACTTCTCTATAATATTTGACCTCAATACATCAATATTATTATTATTATTCGAAAAAAAAAAAAAAATTTTTTTTGAAAGTGATCAATTTAAAAAAAAAAAAAAAAAATCTTTCCTTTCCCTTTTTCTATTTCCCTCCTCCTCCCTCGTCTCCGCCCCCCCGCGAAAATTTAAATAAAAAACGCTTCTGGGGCAATAAACTCAAGTTAATTAACCGAATTTTCTTTTTTAAAAAAAAAAAAAGTAATGATAATAATAATACTTCAAATATTAAATGGTGGTCGCCTTATTATTTATTTAACATTTATTTTCGAATGGTTAAATAAATAACGAAAAACCAGTTGTAGTGACTGACTACCATTTTAGTTCGCTATTATTATTATTATTATTATTATTATTATTATTATTATTATTATTATTATCATTATCATTATCATTATCATTATTATTACAATTACTTATCCTCATTATTTACGTTTAAAATTATTCGTGTAAAAAAAAACAAAAAAAAAAATTCACATCCCACGCGTAAAAAAAATTTCCAAAAATTTGTGTGCTTTATTATTATTATTATTATTATCATTATTATTATCATTATTATTATTATTATTATTATTATTATTATTATTATTATTACGATCGTAATAAATTAAACAGGCGTGCAACACGTTTACACGTTTTAACGTAATTTTTTCATTTTTTCGTTTTTTCCATACGAAAATCTTACGTAAGGTATGCGTGTTACCTGTTTTCCTACCTGCCCCTCCCCTTTCGATTCCCCCTCTCCCCTCTTCACCTCCACTCCCGTGTTAACGATTAATTAAAAAATTAATTTTAATTTTTTTTTTTGGAAAATTTTTTTCTTTACTCTTCCTAATTTAATGAAAATGCCCTCGCGGTATTAATTGACCATAAAAAAAAAAAAACTCACGCACGGGCCGTTATGGTTTCTTTGGGTTTTTCCACGGGGGTAGGGAGAGGAGGAGAAAGCTAAAAATGGAGAGAGAGAGAGACAGAATGATGATGATGTTTGTGTATAAAGATCCTCGCGGAGGAAAAATTACAAAAAATTTACAAAAAAATTTACAAAATTCGCGGATTTAACTGACTACTGGTCTCGAGTGTCGAGTTTCGAATATTATTATTACATTGACACACCTTATTTTTAAAAAAAAATATGGCGGCGCGGAGAATATTTAAAAAATAATAAATAAATAAATAAATTTTAAGTCACGGTTATTATTATTTACGAACCCCTCCCCTTCCCCCTACCCCGATCATTCTTGTCGTGGATTATTATTATTTATAAGGCCATTTTTTTTTCTTTTCACGTTCACCTTTAGTCTTCGAAAAAAAAACGGTAAAAATCCGTTATAATTTTTTTTTTTTTTTTTTTCATTCGTTTCGTATTTAAACGAAAGCAGAAGACGTTTAAAAGTATCAACGAGCAAATTAAATTAATAAATATATATTTTTTTTTTTTTTGTTTTTTTTTTTTTTCTTTTTTACGACATTTTATATAAACTAGAGTGAGTCTACCTCAGATAAATCGTACCAGGGATGCGAAAAATGTGAGAGAGAGAGAGAGAGAGAGAGAGAAATATTTTTTATACTCTTGCTTTGTCATTAAGGTACAAGAAAAAAAAGAAAAACAATAAAGTAAACGGAAATTAAATTTAAACGAAGGTGATCAAGATTTGTTACAAATACGTATTTATTATTTGCGTTTCACTTTCTTTAACCTTCTTTGGAATGCGGGTGTTTATTGATATAAATTTCATTACGTTTTTTTATATATATATATATATATATAATAGAAAAAATAAAATTTTTTTTCCCCCTCTCCCTCCCCTCACCTCCGTTTTTATACGTCGTCCGATAAACGCGCTAATAATAAATTTTTACATTTTCCTAAAATTTTCTTTCCTTATTAAAAACAAAAATTTATAAAAAAAGTTTTCGTTTCTTCTGGAAAATTTATTTGGGAGTACGAGTGGTCGAAAAATGTTAAGGAGGGAGTAGAATAAATTTATTAAAAAAAAAAAAAATTTCAAGGATTTTTTCCAATTCAAATAATCAAAAGAAAACTCGCCAAACAAGACAGGACAGAACAGGACAACCTTTCAAAGAGTTTTCCTTTTAAATTTTTTTTATATATTTCAACTCGCATTTCCATACCCCCGTTTTGTTTTTCCTTTACAAACAAAATCATCGAAATTAATGAAAATTTTCAATGACGAAGAGTAAAAAATCAAAAAAAAAAAAATTTTCGAGATTGTATTACAGAAAAACTCGTGTTTGTGTTTTGAATGAATTGGCCCCCCCATTTTTTTTTCTTTTTTTTTTTTTTATAAATTTTAACTTTTCAAATCTCAAATTTCAAATTTTTTTTTTTTTATTAATTTTGTAAATAAATTCGTCGCGTGCTGTCGATATTTTTAATTTTTTTTTTTCAAACTAATGCCACGACAACAAAAGTTTTTCTTTTTTTTTTCTTCCCAATGTCAAACTCAACTGATTGTTTCATCAAATTTCTTTTGACACTTTTGTTTTCACGCCTGTCAACGAACGAACAATTTGATTTTTTTTTTTTTTTTTGCATTAAAACGTAAAACCTCGAAAAATAATAATAATAATAACCATAATAATAATAATAACAGTGTTTTAAAATTAAATTTTGTACGCGGCGGCGTTAACGTTAACGAACGATATTTTAAAAGGGCCCGAGAATGGCCGCATAAAAAAAAATTATTACTCGCCATTTTATAAATCGATTATTCAAACTGTACTTGAGTTGTTCATTTTTTTTTGGTCAAATTTGGTCAAATTTGATCAAATTTTTACCGAACCGAAACCCGATAATTTAAAATTATTGATCGCGCGGTCGAAAAATAATTTTTAAATCGACTCGATATTATTTTTTAATGCGATTTTCGAAGCCGTTATAAAGCAGGAAGGAAGCGAGAAATCGTATCTGTACGTGTATTTGCACGTGTCATTATTATTACGATTGATACAACATCATCATCATCATCACCATCGCGCCAAGATATGTTTGTGTGTGTGTGTGCGTGCACAAAATTTTTTTTTTATATAAACCCTTTTAAACTAAATAAATAAATTTGACCCTTTTTGAAAAAAAAAAAAAAAAAAAAATACATTCGAATCTCGCGAGGGGGGAGGGGTCATGACTAATTCCGATCGAATAAATAATTTTTTTTGAAAAATCAATAAATAAAAATATTGATTTATTGATTATCTCGGGCTACGAATAAAATCAATATCGGAATAAATTCTTTCGACATTCCTACGACAATCACATTCTCTCATTCTTTATATACCTATGCCTGATTAAAGTGCAAATTAATACCTATTTTACTATCAACTGTCAATACCTATTTTTTTTTTTTGAAAATTCTTTCGCAAACTCATTTAAGACTCAAAAAAAAAAAAAAAATTTTTTTTCTCTCTCTCTCTCTCTCTCTTAAAGTAATTTAAAATTAACGTCAATTTTTATAATAATAATAATAATAAATCACTCGTGAAAATTTGTCTGTGACGTTTTATTTTTATTTTTTCTAACGTATTTGAACTCTCAAAGGGTCACGAAAAGGTTTTTCTTACTTTTTTTTTCGTTATGAATGAATTCTTGGATTTTTTTATTGTTTTGTTGAGTGACGTTTCCCTCAACTTATTCGTATAAAAATTTAAACGTTTGGTAAATATCATGACATTAAAAAAAAAAAAAAATATGTTTAGAAAATAATAATAATAATAATAACCGCTAACGCCTCGAAACAATCGACAAAAAAAAAATTATTATTATTATTGTCGTCGTCGTAGTTGTTTTTATTTCGCCACGAATTTTTTTTTTTTTTTTTTCTACGTGTTTAATAATAATAAATAGAAAATGTAGGAATGCCAACAAAAAAAATAAATGAAAAATTAAGAAATAGAATAATAATAATAATAATAATAATAATAATAAAAACTTTCCATTATTAATTTAATTATGGATTTTGAAGTGAAAAAATTGTTTTTTTTTTTCTTGTAAGAAAAAGTACGTGTTCGTTTTTTTTCTTTTTTCTTTTTTTTTTTACCCGATTTTCAATATCGAATTGACACGAATCGTATTGAAGATTCTTTCACGAAAACATAATTACTTAATTTTTGTAGTTAAATCAATTATTGAGAAGAAAGGCATCATCGTGGAAGAGCAAGAAAAATTTTTTTATTTACATCGTTAATTAAATGAAAATGGGGGGGGGGGGAAAGGGGGGAAATTCAATAAATTCTTTTCACGGACTTTTGAACTTTGATTTTTTTTTTTTTTTCAAACAATAAAAACCCAAGAGAAAATTTATTAAGAGAAGAGAAAAAACTTGTTTTAATGAAACCTCAAAAAAAAAAAAAATTATTTAACGATCTGTGAAAACGATTTACACAATCATTGACAAAAAAAAAAAAAATTTTCCGATTGTGACGTCACACACAAACATCGCACGATATTTTCCGAAAAAAACATTCGAAAAGGTTTGTTCGAACGTATAAAAAAACCCGCCCCCCTCCTCTCCCTACCCCCTTGTAAATTACAACAAGCCTTACCAACTTAATTAAAAAAAAATAATTATTTGTTTAACTCACCGAAAAAAATTTTTCCTCCGTTTTGTCCTTTTTTCCCAAATATTCCCTTAAATATTTTCCCTCCATTTTTCTGGTTGTTGTTTGTTTTGATCCTTTTCAAATTCACTACAAACGCAAAAAAAATCAATTATTACACAGATACGGTTTTAATTTTTTTTCAATCTTTAACAGTCCGAGTAATAATTAATGATAATATTAATCATCCAACCGGTTAATTAATTATTTTAAATAATTACGTAATTATTTAAATTGTAATTTGAAATGGTTCGTTAATTATTAATTCAATACGTTTTTGTTTTGTATGCAAACAAACAAACAAACAAACGACCAAAGTTTGTTGCGCTATTGTAAATCATTAATCTTTTTCATTTTTAATTTTTTCCAAGACGTTCCATCATTTACAATTAAAATTGTGAGAATAAGAAGAAAAAGATGAAACAAATATTTCTATTATTATTATTATTATTATTATTATTATTAATTTAAAAATAACGAAACCTAATTATAATAAATAAAATGAATTATTATTATTTAAAGTCTGTCTTATTAAGTGAAGACACACAAAAAAAAAAATGAAGCCAAATGTGTTTTGTTACATCAAAAACAAAATCCGTCGTGACTTTGTATACAAAAAAAAAAAAAAATAATAATAATAATAGTTTTTTTTTTAAATTGATAAATAACGCGCGCGTATGATGCAAATAATAATAATAATAATAATAATAATATTATGAAACCTTGAACAAATTAATTTGAAAAATAAAATCTATCGAGTTGCTTTGTGCGTACGTTTTTTTTTCGTTCGTTTTAAGCTAAAAAGATTTTTTGTTTGTTTGTTTGCCACAGGAAAACATTTAATGCTGGTGACTGATGCAGAAAATCCAAATGATCAATATGCATTCGATAACCCTTGTTTTCGAGGTATGTATAAAAAAAAAATACGTGTTAAAAATTTCATATGAGGAAATTTATCGACGTGCGTTCATTTATTATCATTATTATTATTATTATTATTTTGTTTAGAAGCGACGCCGATCAAACAAAACATAAACGATGAAAAACAAAGTTCTAAATTGGATAAAAACAAATGGATGGGATGGTCACCGTTGAACACTCTCGGAAAAGATGAAGAAAAATCAGAGAGAAAAATAACGTCGCTCGATGATAGTTACGTAAATGTAAGAAAAATGTAAATTTTTTTTTTCCTTTACCTTTATCTTATTATTATTATTCTTAACGACGACGCCATTTTATTTTAAAATCAATTTTGATTTTGTGTTGGCATGGCATACCATTTACACCTGTTCGAATTCCCTCCTAAAAGAAAAAATAATTTAAAATCGATTATGTAGAATTGCAATGATTACGCGCGGATAAAAAGATGGCAACTAAAATCGACGATTAGGACAAAAAAAAAAAAATTATTTTTATACAATCACACCCGGGTAATTTAATTTTTTTTTTTTTGTTTTCGGTCGGGCCTTTATTATACAAATTTAATATAAAAAAATTGAATTATTATTATTATTATTATAACGATTCGAAATGGATTTTCTTGTTATCGCAATTATTAAGTATTTTACATATACATGTGACTGACACTAATACATCTAATAATCGTTAATGTCACCGGGTAAGAGAAAATGCGGTATTTGGGTCACATCTATGCTCTCTGCTATGTAACGGAAAACATCAACAACAAAAAACGCAAAAACATTCGAATTTAAATAATATATCTCTCTCTTTCTCTATTTAAATATTTACGGTAGCGATGACTTTTTATTTTTTATTTTTTTTAAAAAATATCCGACTTCCTTCCGCTAAAAAAAAAAAAAAACAAAACCGGAAACAAAAAAAAAAATTTTCAACATGATAATTGTCGTATGTTATCACACAATGACTCGAATATATATTTTTTTTTATTCGAATTTTTAAGGGAATTTAGTTAGTTTAGTTAGTTAGTTAGTTAGTTAGTTTTAACATTTAGTTATTAGTTACGATAACTGTTATGAAATCACGTAAAAAAAAATAATAATAATAATTACTCTCTTAAAAAAAAAAAAAACGAAAACGTAAAAATTGCAATAAAAAATAAAATAAAAAAAAAAGAAAGAAAATCGATTGATTTTCTTTTACCACGTTTGACGTGATATTAAATAATAATAATAATAATAATAATAATAATAATAATAATAATAATAATATTATAATATATTTTTTTAATATTAAACGCAAAAAGTTAACGATCATATTTAAAAAAAAAAAAAAAAACAAAAAAATTTTTCGTTTGTAAAATATTTACAAACGATTTTATTGTAACCTGAAAAATATCGTACAGACAGATAAAATAATTTTTATTATTATATTATTATTATTATTATTATTATTATTATTATCATTATTATTATTATTCGCATACAAAACTTATTTACATCTACATCAATAACAGGTTTTTCTTTTTTTTGTAAATTAATTTACGTTGTTAACCAATCAGACTACTTTACTATCTTTCGGTGATGAATAAAAATTAAATTAAGAAAAAGTAGATTCGTAACTACCTGCTTTCTTTAATAAAAAAAAAAAAGAAAAATACAGTAATAATAATAATAATTCAAGATAATGAGAGTAAAAATTATTATTATTATTATTATTATTATTATTATTATTATTATTCTTTCTTTCTTTACTGAAATTTTATTGCCGACAAGTTCAAAAAATTTCAAACTGGAATTATTCTTTCTTTTTTTTTCTCTCTCTCTCTCTCTCTCTCTCTCTAATACTCTCTTCTAACACGTGATTTCGTAAAAAAAAAATTATTTCTTTTTTTTATAATTTTAACAAATTCCTTAAAGAATTTTCCTTTTCTACTATCATTATTATTATTATTTTCTAGGATTCACGAATAAAAACGGTGACGTTAAAAAGTCATGATTTCACCGGTCTTGGTTTTAATATATGCGGAAACATGAGGGATGGCATTTTCGTTAAAGATATATTACACAGGGGTCCAGCTTTTGAATCGGGATGTATAAATACAGGCAAGTATTATTATTATTATCACTACTACTACTCGCGAGTTAAATATTTATTTTAAAAAAAAAAAAAAAAACCTGGAAGGCCGTACAAAAGTCGAGTCGCACCTTTATTTGTACCCATGGCAACTAAATTGAAATATTTAACTTGACCTTTGTTTTTATTATTTATTTCGTAATCTTTTGCCTGGTAAATGAATTACAATTTTTTTTTTTTTTTTCAAATTTACGTTGGGTAAAATCCTTGAAACGTCCACCAATTAAATATAAAATGATTTCAAGACAAAATTTTCGAGAATAATTATACTTGAAATAATAATAAATATATAAAATGGACGGGGGAAAAAAAAAGGACAAAGCGTACCTAAAATAAATCCGCACAAAAAATTTCGAATCATGATAAAAAAAATTTATAATGTTAATAATAATTATTATTATAGTAATTAAAAAACGCGAAAAGAAGGTAACGTTTTTATATACTCGTAAGTGCCTCCCCTCCCTCCACCCCCCCCCCGTGAAACAACATCTAAGTACGTAATTAAGTCAATGTCAAATTTTAAGATGAGCAAATTTATTTATTTATTTATGAATCATTTATTTATTATATTTCATCACCGATCGTAAATCATTTCAATCAAAAAAAAAAATATTTTTAACATTTACCGTTGAAAGGAATTCAATTTTCTCTATAGCACGACCTTAAAATTGTAAAGAGCGAAATTATTTATTATTATTATTAAAGAAAAAAAAAAAATTAAATGTCGCTAGCCCTAAAATCAGGGTGAACAACCTTACGAAAAAAATTTTTTTTTTTTTTTTTAAATTAATAGGGTGTTATTACACAAACTCGAATTTATGTTATTCTTCGCCATTGCTCACCGACTGAATGATATACCAACTGAAAGCTATTAAAAAATTATTTGCTAAATTTATTATATTAAAATTTCAGGTGATAGAATAGACAGCGTTTGTATAAATTTTAGAAATATGGTTATAGAAGACGCGAATAAAATATTAAGCTACGCATCTCCTTACGATGTACAAATACGATTTGAAAGTGATTCGTATTCAACAAGGCCTTCATTGAAACGAAAACGAGACTCAAATATTGTTTCGACGGTTGATAGAATTCAACATCCGAAATTTATTAGAAGTCAATCGATTTCACATATAAACGAGGTAAAAACAAATGAAATAACATACAACGCTTTTGCTTTTATGATTTATGAAAAAAAAAAAAAAAAACAATCCGGTGCATCTCCATTGAAATTTTAATGTCACGAGTTTTTTTTTTTTTTTTTTTTTTTTTATTGTTCAAGTTTACTAACTGGAATTTTTTTTAAAAATTATAAACAATCTTCGAAATTCTTACGATTGGCCTCGTGATATAAGACCTTTAAAATCAATTTTTAAAATCAAGAGTTTAATATAAATGTCGAATGATAATGAATGCCCCATTTTAAAAGATTATAATAATAAAATAATAATTTTTTTTTGTTTAAATCCTAATCGTTATAATTGTTTTAGATTGGGAAATCTGGCAATAAACGGCTACCGAATCAAGGTGGTTTCATGCAGGAAAAAAACAGAATCAACACTTCGTTAAATAAAAGTCACGAGGGTTCAAATAATTATCCTACGATTAAACTAACGGCATCTGGAAATGATGTAAAAAGAGAACGTCAAAAAGGAGAAAAACAAACTCATTCGAATTTTTCACCTTCGACTGGAAATAAAAAATTCAATTCTACCGAAAGACAAGTTAGTCCGGGATCTACGGGTAGCCCGCAAAGTAAACTTCAAAAATTTGGAATCAAAGTTCTTCCGATGCCCCTAAGTCCCAAAACTGGAGATTCGAAAGAAAAACCTCGAAGTCCTATCGTTTTTGAAAATGAATTAAATGTAGGAAATAATAAAAACGATAAATTAATCAATCATAAACCTCCGAGTGCGCCATCACGAAGTACCTCTCCTTCGGGAGACTCGTTAAAAAATCGACAAAACGGCTTAGATGAATCAGATGGAAGTAGAGAAAATGTCAAAGCTATGCTGGCTAAAGGTTTTCAAAATCTGAAAGATAAAATTAATCAAAATACTCTTGGTAAAAAGAAAAACAAAGATCCTGTTATACCCGATAGGGCCAACAGTCCGGAACCAAGCCACGAGATCAAAGATATCAAAGATATGGATAACAAAAACAAAGTGCTACCAACTTTGAAAAATAATTCTAAAATTTCAACAGAAATTACTTCAGACGCTGAACACCCAGTTCCGAAATTGCGAGGTTCGGCCAATAACAGATTAAAAGAATCTGAAAAAACCATAAAAAACGAATTTTCTGTACCTGAGGAGGTCGCCAGAGCTGGAGATGTTGCACGAAATAATAGGAAATCGTTAAATGACCCAAATAGTGGTAGAAAATCTGTCACTAGCCTAATTTCAGAGCCTGATTCTGAAAATCAATCAATTGAAAATCTAAGCCATAAAAACGAAAACTTTTCAGACGGAGAAGTTTCTTTCGATGGGGATACTTCTAAAACGTTAGAAGAAGCTAAAAGGCCCAAAAGAAGTAAAGGAAAGGCACCGGCTCCTCCCGATCCCGTTAAGGAAGAAAAATCTAATTCTCCGAAAAAAACAAAATGTTTTGATTCTAATGAAATTAATGAAATAAAAAAAGATACTGATCTTGACGTCGAAAAAAATGATAAAAGAAACAGTTTTGATTCTATTAAACCTGATGCAAAAGTCGCCACTTTAAGAGATAAAAATGAAGTAGAAAAGGAATTACACCGCCCGCCTACCTACGATAGTGATTCTGATACCGAACCGAAAAATAATGATGGCGAGGATAAACCGAACAATACAAAAATAGAATTAAACGCCAATCAAGTAACCGTTCACCAGAGTCCATCCGGTGATGTAAATGATGATGATATAAAACCAGGTAGAAAAGCTGCTTCATTAGGTGATTTGTCTAAACTGGATTCTGATCAGCCATTGAGTATTGTTTTGGAAAGAGCAGTTTCTTTAGATTTAGCTGATGGTGTTGTACAAGCAGGTAAAAAACGTAAAGCTCCACTTCCACCATCTGAAGAATTCACGGCTGCTTTTGATGATTTAAGTTATCGTGCTGAACCACAAGTTGAAAATTCTTTGGGTTTGAATACTTTTCAAAGAAGACTTAAAAAGTCGTCAGATTTTGGTACTCTAGAAGATGTTCTTAATGAGGGACCCAAATCTCTTGAGATCGAGATTAACAACCATAGTTCTCCAGTTGACTTAGCAGAAACTCACAATTCTAATATACAAGAATTTTCATCGTGGCTAGCCGAATGCCGAAGACCGAAGTCAAACAATTCAGAAACATCCGAAGAACAATCTCCTTCGAGAAAGAGTACAACTTCTTTAATAAATATTAGTTCTCCTGAAGAATTAAATAAAGAAAACAAAAAAGGAGACAAAACTGAATTTGAATTTCAAAATAATAACGTTAGTTTCAGTGTCAACGGGAAAAATTTTCCAGATTTTGAAATTAAGGAGGAAAAGAGCACTGTCACATCAGGGACTAATTCTAAAACAGTTGTAGTCATTTCTCAGCCGAATTCGTTAGAAAGGACTTTTGCTGAAACAGTTCCATTAAATCCTGCAAAAGATGATGAAAAACAAAATTATTTTTCTCTTGAAAATGAAATAAACAGTCAAAGTCTACCTTATCAGGCTACCGAAAGCAGTACTTTTGACACTTTTATAACAGCTAGCAGTGATTCTAGAATGGAAAATTATACGAAGCCGTCTGAAAACGAGGATGAACCTCCAAAATTACCAACTTCACCCATGCCAGAAATGACAAACTCGAGTACGCTTTCTACTCCTCTATCTTCTAGCCTAACGTACATAACCGAAATTAAAGTTTCAACGTCTTTAAAAGATGGCAACAAAAATAGATCCTCTTCCACGGATGGAACCATGTCTCCAACATTATCTTACAGGAGTCAAATTGATCAATTTGGTCTTGACACTTCTGAATTGAAAACTTCTACGCCTCGGCCTCATAGTCTTAGTTTCATCGATAAGAAGATTCAACAGTTTGATTCAAAGCCAACTCTTGCCAAACCACTTATTAGCCCTATAAAAACCAAACCTCAATTGGGATCATTGGAATCAAATAATGATTCAGTTTTTGAATCTTCTAAAATTCCAATTAAAACAATGAAATCAGAAACTGGACAAAAAGTGTTGGCGACCATACAAAGCTTAGCTGCTAAAGGTGCCACGCCGAGTAAAAGTCCTGAAATCGAGTATGCCAAAAGAGTGGCATCATTATTTTCAGGAAACTCATTAGAAAGAAACAAAGGAGAACAGCATAGACATAAACCGGATTTGATTAAAAACGAAGAAAATCATGTAAACAATTCAGGATTTTTTTTAAAGGAGCCGCCACAAACATCACCGACCAAACCATCTAAAGATTTTGTACCGACACGTAAAGTTCCACCAATGGTACCTCCGAGAAAAATGGAAACTACACTTTCCTCAAAAACGATAACGGTTGACATAGTCCCTAAAAACAAAGATGTCGTCAATTCTGCTCAGATTCCAATTAGAGACCGAGTTATTCCGAATGATGACCAAGAAAGGAATATCGTTACTTTTTCATCGTTTATGCCTAAAACTCAAAACGAAGAATCATCAAATTCGAGTTTGATATCGTTTAAAATAAAATAACGTTAGTTAATTAGTGCAAATATAAAAATGAACAGGTACCTGTCGAATAAGTAGTTATTATTAAATACGTAAACAATTTTTGTGCGGTTTATTTTTGCCATGCTCAAATATTATTAAACGGATAATATATATTTTATTCAGTGCCACAAATATATGTATATAAGAAGAGTCAGTGTTTTAAAATTTAAGAATCCATTATATAAATTAGGTACTTAAATAATTAAAAATTTTTTTTTTAATATATATTTTACACTTAACCGTTTGCCTTAGACTCGAAACGAATGAAAATGCATTAAAATATAGAATCGTAATAAAAATAGTGAATAAATTGATATGAAAGTTTTAACTTTAAAAATTATAAACCCTTCAAAATGAAAATGTTTAAGAAAAAAAAGTATACTAACAACCATAAACCTAACCTTTTTCTTTTCAATGTACACGAAATGAATATATTTTATATAAATTTTCAATTAAAGTTTTTAAAACTTACTTTTTTTGTCCGAATATGTATACATAAACACACTAATTATTCCATTTTGAAGAACGAACGAATCTGTAAATAATAAAATAATATTAATAATGTATCGAAAAAATGCATGATGTCTACATCTGTCATAAATTAAGGTAGCCGCCATTTTTTTGTTTTAATATAATTACAATAAAACAATTGTTTTAACGATTTGTTTTTGTTATTAAAAGAAAAAAAATTATTACTTGAATAAAGTAAAGTTTTCTTCAAAAATACAAAATTACTATCCGGTTTTTTTTATTTCATTTTTTACAATTTCAATTAATTAAAATGTCCCGTGAAAAAAAAATTAACCTGACAGTTAAACGTAATTAAATTTTTTTTTCAAGTGTTGGCAAAACTGAATTAATTAAATTAATATCTTTATTTATGCATTCAATTACCCGAATGAATTTGCACTAAATTAAGGTTGCAAAAATGATAGTGTTGACACCTATCGGAATAATTGTGAAACAATTTTTGATTAATGGCGTCTCTATAAATAAAAATTTAAAATTAACGGTTTTTTTTTATTTTTACATTTAACAAAACTACAAATGGTATTATTACGTAGGTATTTATTTAAATTTAACTATTGTTAATAAAAAAATAATTTTTACGTTTAATAAAAATAATAATTTAACGATCAATAATAAAAAAAAAACAACAAAAATCTTATAAAATCTTTTATTTGTCATGACAAATAATTAATATACAAATATATTTTTATATAAATTTGTATGAGTGTATATATATATGTATATATATATATTTGTACATATTTACGTAAATAAAAACTTTTCAGGTAAAAAATTTAATTGACCCGAAAAAAAAAAAAAATTCAGGTTTCAATAAGATTTTATCAAAAAAAAAAAAAAATATTTAAAAAAAAAAAAAAAATTTAATTTTTGAATCAATTATTATTGAAACTATAATTTTCTTTTCTTTTCTTTTCCTTTTTTTTAAATAATAATAATAGTAAAAAAAAATTAAAATTTTATTAAAAGTTATTAAGATTTACGGCTTATCAATTAATTTTATTTTATCTTGAAGACCTTGAATTTTTCGCAAAACGTTTGCCAATGCCATTGATGGGGTAGGTCGTAATGGATCTTTTTTAATTTTTTGATTACGACCTTGTTGTTGTATTGTAGACTGACTTGAAGAATTTATATTTTTATTTCTTAACGTTTTTATTTTATCTTTTAAAAGCAATAACTACAAAAAAATAAATTATTTAGTTATGATAAAATGATGTTGTTGTTGATGCTTTTGGAAAATTCTTTTAAAATTTTCTCCTACCTCCTGATAAAAATTTAATATATTTTTAAATTCCATTTCTTTTAATGACAATTCTGATTCAATTGAATCAATTTCTGCACTCGCTTCACAAACGTCTAAATTTTTTTGTGTTATCAATCCTTCTAGATTAGAGTACCTCCTGCAATAAAATAAATTCAAAATAAAACAAATTAAATGTCAGAACAATAATAACAATAATAAAAAAATTTTTTCCTACCTATTTAAATTAATTATATCACTTTGAATTTTATTAATTTCAATTTTTCCATTTTCCTGCATACCCAATCCGATTTTTTCTCCCGATGGTATCGTACAAAGTTTTGGCTTTCTATAAGTTATTGTCGAATTATATGAAGAAAAACAATCAGAGGTGAAAGATGTTGTTGACTTGGTATCCGGACTTGCCCAAGTTGTATATTCTCTCAAAACCTTTTGATAATCCACGCAATTTTTAGAAGGATAACAAGTGCATTTCGAACGGGTTTTTTTAAGATTACAATAACCGTCCGGTTGTTCGACGACCCAAACATCTTCGGGACGTTCGATTTTATTTATTTCAATTTCTTCATTGATTTTCGTTTCGCTCCTTTCGTGATGGTAATTAATTTTTTTATTATCATCCGTTTCGGATCTGAGTGCTTGAGTTCTTTTCAATAGTGAACAATTCGAATGATAACCCACGTCACTTGTTACAACCGAAAAAGAATCCTCGATGCATGTTTGTGCAGGACAAACAGATGATGATGTTACTTGACTGTGACTGAAAAATAGTGTATTCACCGTGGGTTCAATTTTGTTCGATATTGATCTTGTTGCTTTCATACCGTTTCTAACGAGGGTTTCCAAAGAAATTGAATGTTTTTTATTTTTAATCAGGGATAAAACTTGCTGTACGTTTAAACCCAAATTAAATGTTTTAGTAGTGGATGAGCAAGGTATAAATGGTATCGGTTGTTTTAAAAATGGTATCAAAGTATTCGGTTTAGATATCAAATTGGATATGTTGCCCAAATGAGAATTCATTTTAGGTTGAAAAGAATTTTTCATTATATTTTCCGAAGGAACGATGGCTTTGCAAGAATTAATACTCGGTTTATTGTTTAAATTGTTAACATTCGAGTTTTTAATCGTCATTCTGAAATTTTCCGAAAAGTTGGGTTCGGATTTGATATTTTTAGAAAAAAAATTTTCTCGGCGTACGCCATTTGATTTAAAATCAATTTTTGATTTTGACATTCTCTGTTGCAAACTTCTAGCACTCTTTGATATAGTTTTCCTCCTCAATAAAGTATTTTTATGATCCATGAAGTCTAATCTACCTTGTCCTTCACTTTTGAAGGTTTTAAAACTTCTTATGCTGTTCGCTTTCAAAGATGTTTTTGATTTTGATGGGTTATTACTAAGTCGGCCAACTTTCGAGTCAAAAACTTCGATAAATCCTCCGAAACCAAATTTTCTTCTTACTCCTTGTGGTAAAGATTTCGATCTTAATTTATACCTTTGTAAAGTTGAAAAACCTCTTTTCATTTGAGGATTTAATTCTTTTTTTCTCGATCTTAAATTTTCAACTGGAACGCTTTTTGTCGATTGTCTTTCGCTCAATTTGAAATCATCCAAACAATCTTTGATTACCGTTTCCGATGGTAAAGATTCTTGTTTTTTAACGGAAACAAAAGATTCAGATTCGCACGTTTTATTTTCGCCATTAACAACCTGTTCACCTTTATTTTCTTTTTTAGGAGTTAAAGCCATTTTAATTTTTGATTCATTTTCTGCCGTTTCATCATCTTTGTTATTGTGATTTTGTAATTTTCTATTGGCTATTGTTATTTCATGATTCATTTCATTTATTTTACTTCGAATTTTTTTATAAAAATATCTATTGACTTTTTCAAATTCATTTTCTGAAGAACTTTCGTCTTCGTTTTCGTGCCTACAATACTTTTTATTCTTTTTCTGCATGATCAAAACAAAAAAAGTTAAATTAAGAAAGATGGCGAGGGGAGGATACATTACAAAACAAAATTAATAGTATTTACCCTAAGATGCATATTTTTGCCCAAACGTTCAGCATTTACCCATTTTTCATAATATTCTTTGTAGTAATTGAGTTTTTGCATTAAATCTCCACATTTTCTTTCGGCAAAATTAACGGTTCTCTCCAATTCTAAAATAAAAATGTCGATGTAAGCACATTTAAACAAAAAAATTTTTTTATGTGCGAGCAAACTATGATAACATAATCAAAGGATTGATCATGTTACTTGAAAAAATTTAACACGTAAGCAAAAAAAGAAAAAAAAAGATTAAACATGCCTTTTATCAATGGAGAAGTTTTTTCCCAACAATTTAATAACATTGCACTGTCACTTTCAGTGTGAGATAGTTCTGTCGGTCCAACACTTAATACCTCCAACATTTTGGGGAAAGATTTTTTTTTTTTTTTTTTCCTTTACGACGCAGTAAATAAAAAGTTTTTTTGTTTTTTTGTTTTTTTTTAAAAGATTCAAAATAAAAAATTTAAAAAACCAGCAAATTTTAGATACCGGCAGCTATTACACCCATACAATTGTTTATTGTTTAGTTTTAAAAGCAGAAGATGATTTATTTGCATTATTTTGTTTTACCATTGAATCACAGTTTTGTAGCAATAACTAAAAAAAAAATGTTTGAATTTTAAATATAACGATTATTATTATTAATAACAATTATCGCGTGTTTCTAGAACTTTCTTTTCTAACGCAATTATTATTTTTTTTTTTCTTAGATGAGAACAGAAAAATTTCACGTGAAAATACATTGCTAAACAAAAAATTCGCGCGAAAGTACTAAAAATACGTTACTCGAATTTCAAATATTTTCGTTTTGTTACTCTATGACAATTCTATTCACAAACAAATTAATTACACGAATTTAACGTACCGTTAATTAAAAAAATGGGTGAATTTGGGTTAAAATTTTTATATTACAATAAAATTTTGCGTTTTACACGATGTAAAAACCTTAAAAATATATAAATATTTATTTTTTCGGCCCGGACGAAATTAAAAATTAATAATTTTGTATAATTTTCAATCCCTAATCAATATGTTTAATTTAATTATTCAACAGTTTAATTTTATTTTGCAAATTTTGAACTTGATTAAATGTTTCTTTCAAAACGACAGAATTATTTTCTTTTTTTTTCTCATTATAATTTTTACGTATGCTCGATGAACAAATAAAATGAGATTTTTCAAATATCGACGTGTGTTGTCCAACGGGTTTTAACGATTTTACTTTACTCTTGAGCTGTAAAAACTTTTAAAAAAAAAAAAAAAATTTTTTTTTTAAAAATTAAACGACACGATATTGATATAATAATAATAATATTAAAATTCAATATTAAAAATTACTAACTCTGTAATACACTCTTAAAAAATTTTGATAGTTTTCAATAACTTCATCAATTTCTTTAACAATTTGTTTTAATTTTGTCGGACTTATAGTTTTGTCATTAATGGCACTTTCTTTCAATCCAGAATAATAACTACAAAATTATATTTATAATAATAATAAATTAATAAAATTACTGTTGATTAATGTGATGACATTTTTTTTTTTTCTTTTAAACAAACCTATACAATTCTGAATATTCATTGACCAATTTTTCCCATTTTGTTCTTACTTTCTTATCTTCCGTGCTTTTTGAATTATCTCCACTTGCTTCAGCCAATAAATTTATATTTGGAATTTCAAAATAATTATTTTTACGACTTTGCGATATCATTATGGTGGTCGCTGTTTTCGATTCTGATTCAATCATGGATTCGTTATCATTCGTGTAGCGTTGGGTGGTTGTTGTTGTTGTTGTTGTAAAACTATCGGAAATTGTTTTTGTATATTTTGAACGACATCTTTTATCGGGAGTCAAATTTACTTTTGTCGGCATCCATATGTTTTTTTCGTCATCGATCAATTTTTTTTGTATTAAATCATCGTTGGTTTTATATTCTTTGGACGTTAAACAACAATTAATTTTATCATCATTTTTCACATCGTCTAAATTCTTATCGACGCCATATTCAATAATTGAACCGATGCTTTCTTTCGGGCTCCATGGATATGTTGTTACAATAAAATTAGAATTCAATTTATTCATTGAGTGATCATTTTTGGATTTGTTTGCATGCTGTGGATTATTATTATTATTTTTCGAAATGATTTTATTATGATTTCTCGACATATTTTGTATTAAACAATTGTTTTTCATCAAATTTGATGAATTAGTTTCATATGATAAAGATAAATTTTTTTTTTTTATTATTTTTTTCTCATTGACAGCTTTAATTAAATTATAACAAATGACATCTATATCGACTTCGTTACTTGTTTTCGTCGAATTATTATTACTAAATTTTATTTTTTGATTTTTTTTTACCTTTGTCGAATGTAACGTTGTAATATTTTTATTATGAACAAATGATTTATTTGATTCGTTTACATTATTTAAAATTTCATTTTTACAAAAAGAATGAGAAGATGTTTTGTTTTTTTTTTCATCTTTTCCATCAGCACACCAAATTCTTTTATTCGATTTATTTTTCGACGGATAATTTTTACGTTTGCATTGATTCGTATTACGTTCTTTGATAATTTTTTTATTATATTTTTTATAAACGAGTCTTGTTTTACCCGGAGACATTATTCCTTTTTTTCTTAAATTTTTTTTCAAAGGTTTAAATTTTTTTTTCGATGCACTTTTATAAAAATTATATTCGCTTTTAGATATTTTAGAATATTCTACGTTTTCCTCCGGCGTTGTTAAAACGGTATCCGATTGTATTACTTTATGTTTGGCGTAAGTTTTTAAAAATGTTTTTTTTAATTTGGGCAAATATTTTTCAATATTTCCAATAGCTTTTTCTCTTAATTTTCGAACGTATTCGTTTGTGTGAAAAAGAATTATTTTATCATCTATACCGATTTTAGAAGAGAGTCCTTTTAATTTTTTATTTATTTTCCATAATTTCTTTTGAAAAACATCATAAAAAATATTAAAATCATTATTTTGTGTATAATTTTTTCCAACCGTCAATTCTGGAACGCTTGAAGTTTCAAGTTTATAATTTTTTAATTCATTCTGTAATTAAAAAAAAAAAAAAAAAAAAAAAAAACAGAACAGAAATATGAACATAAGAATATAAACACTAAAAATTTGTTGTTGTTGTTGTTGTTAATGTAATAAAATTTTAAATAACAAACCACCATTAAAGAAGAATTGGGCGTTGAAGGATTACTATTATTATTATTATTACAATCTTGATGATAATATTGATAATAAATTAATTCTAAAAATAATTTTTTACATTTTTTTTCAACTGAACGTATTGAGTTTTCTAAATCTAAAAGAAAAAGCAGTAAAAATAAAAGTTAATAAAAAACTTTTTATATCATATATAATTATTAAATAAATAAAATTACCTTGAACAATTTCTGGTGTTTTCTCTTGATCCCAATAACCCAAAATAACACCGCAGTCATCATAATCATGGCTTGAATAAATATTAAACTTATCGGTTTTATAAATTTCCTTTGAAATTTTATTCATCATATTTTATAAAATTTTGAAAAACATTGTTGTCTAATGCCAAGTTATTATTATTTATTAAATAAACGATTTTTTTTTTTTTTAGAAAAAATTTTTCTAAAAAAAAAAAAGCTCTGGTGTTTGATGTCAATTCATTGCCTTCTTTCGACAAGTTAAAAATGTTTCAAAATAAAAATTATTCTTTTGTTTATGACAGTGTATTATACTTACAAACCGTTGAAATAATTTTGAAAAATAATAATTTTTTTTTTCAATTTTGTGTGCGTGTTTTTTTTTTATTTACAAAAAATTCATTTCAAACTTGTACGCGTGATTTTGAATTTAAATTATTTTCCTTATAATAAAAACTAATTTTAATAAAATAAAAAATGATTTTTAAAAAAAGTATACAGTAATTATTTAATTTCTTACCGTTTTTTTTTCTTCTTCTTCTTCTTCCATTACAATAATTTCTACCAATCATAACGTTTTGTAATACGTTAGTCAAATTAAAAACTATTTAAAAATTTTTAAAATTGTATTCAAAAAAATATTAACGGTTTTTTCGTTTAAGGAAAAAAATATATTTGTTTAAAAAAGTTAATTTCGTTTAATTAAATTTATTTTATGAAGTAATAAATTACGATAAATTAAAAAATATAGTTTTAAATTTATATAAAAATTTTATGGTGAGTTCCTGTATGCATTAATTAAATACAGTGATTCAACAAGTTTTGACTGATTTGGTCGTAATATATCAACATTCGGTAAAAAAGTTATATTTTAAAAAAACCCGTTTGAAATTTTATTTCACCTCGTTTAGTGTTACACACGATGGGTCGTATTGATTTGGTAATATTCGGAGCCACGGGCTTTACCGGTAAATATACAATTAAAAATTTAATAAAAATCGCGAAAATGAAAAATTTACATTTTACATGGGGCGTAGCCGGTAGAAATAAAGAAAAATTATCAAAAACTTTAATTGAAATGTCAAAAGATGAAGATTATGATATTTCAAAAGTTACTCAGATAATTGCTGATCTTAACGATTCTGATTCTTTAAATGCAATGGCTAAGCAAGCCAAAATTATTGTTAACTGTTGTGGACCTTATAGATTTTATGGAGAAGCAGTTATAAAAGCTTGCATTGAAAATAAAACTCATCATGTTGATGTTAGTGGTGAACCACAGGTTTGTCTATTATTTTGTCATTAATTTTTTTTTTTTTGACTACTTTAATTGAGTAATCATTACAGCAAAATATTTATTTGAAGTCTGTATTTTTTTTTTTTTTCACATTCACTACTTTTTTTAGTTTATGGAAAAAATGCAACTTAAGTATCATGAGGATGCAAAGGAAAATGAAGTTTATGTTGTGAGTGCTTGTGGATTTGATAGTATTCCAGCAGATATGGGTGTTGTGTTTCTCAAAAATGAATTTGGAGGACAATTAAATTCAGTCGATATATTTTTGGATTCTTGGGTTTCCGGTCAAAAAACGGTAAGCATTCATCAATAAGTATTTTTTTTAAAGAAAAATATTGATTATTAATATTAAACCATCATTCAAAGAGCTTGCAGAACTTGTATTGATATTGCATTTTTATTTTCAGGGAAGTACAGTTCATTTTGGTACATGGGAATCTGCTGTTTATGGAGTCGGATGCAAATCAGAGCTTAAACCTTTGAGACAAAAATTATTTACAAAGCCTTTACCCGCATTAAAGCCTAAATTAGAAAGAAGGTGAGTTGTAATATGTTCAAAATGATTAAACCTGTTTTTTTTCTTTTATGGAAATTGTATACATTTGTATTTGTTTTAATTATTTACATTATTTTGCTAAACAGATTGCCTTTAACCAAAGTTGATGCCCTAAAAGATAAATGGTGCCTTCCTTTTCCTGGAGCTGATAAAGCTGTCATTAGAAGGTCTCAGTATTACTTTTATGAGCATGACAATCAGCGTCCAATCCAGGTTGGAACATATATTGCTTTTCCAAGTCTAATAGGAGCTTTGTTAGTTACTTGTGCAGCTGCAGTTTTTGCTTTAATGACTAAATTTAATTTGGGAAGAAAGCTATTACTTGCAGTGAGTAAATTATTAACTTTTAACAAAATCAAAGTGAAACTACTGATATTTAAATTTGAATGATTAATTAATTTTTATTTACAGTACCCAAAATTTTTTTCATTTGGATTTGCAAGTCATGAAGGTCCACCAGAAAATGAAGCTGAAAATACATTTTTTACTTTCACTTTTCTCGGTAAAGGATGGAAAGAAAAATTAAATAATCCACTGGATGCAGAAGGAATTCAACCAAATAAAACTCTAATAGCTAAAGTTTCTGGAAATAATCCAGGTTATGGAGCAACTTGTATATTACTTCTTGTTAGTGCATTAACCGTCTTAAAAGAAAATGACAAGATGCCTGAAAAGTAATAAAAAAATTTTCTTTTTGTAAATTGTAAATTAAAATTTTAACCTTGTACTTATTTTTATCGATTTTTTTTTTTTTTAGGGGTGGCGTTTATCCACCTGGTGCTGCTTTTGCCAACACCAATATGATAAAAATGTTGAACGAATTAGGAGTGAAATTTGAAATTGTGCCTCAAAATAATTAATTTAAATTAATGTTGATGTTTCATCATATTTTTCTAATGCACAAAAAAAAAAAAAGTTAATTTTTAAAAGTAAGTCGAAAGCATTTAAATGCATTTAAATTTATTTAATGATTGTTACTTTTTTTAAATGATTGTTAGTTTTTTTTGTTTTATGTTTAATTAGATAAACTAATTGCAATTAATAAGTCTGAAATTACTTTAATTTATATATTGAAAACAGTAGGAGAAATTTTTATATGTAACTAATCTTACAGTTTAACTTATAATCGTGTTAAATTTTCTAATCCACTTATGTAATCGTTAAAAAAATAAAAATTACAACTCATATATATATATATATATATATATATATATTTATCTTAGTGCCTTTAAATATTTTTATAACTTAAATATTTATTATAATAATAATTACCCTTCAAAGGAATTTTTATTTATTTGTGAGGTGTTTGAAAAAAAAAAAAAAAAAAATTAATTATTATTTATTTATTAGCGTTGTTTATAATTTTTTTTTATTATCTAAAAATATAATTAATTTAATAAACTATAACAATTTTAAAAAAAAAAACTGTTTAATTATTTAAACCCCATTTTAACTAAATATTATACTTACTTTCTTTGTTTACAAATTAAAGAAATACATTTTAATGCGATTAGACCATGATCAGTTATTTTATATTACATTTCGAAACGAATAAACTTTTAGTATGTCAAAACCAATTTAAATATTAAAATGGAAAATTAATTTTTGTTTATTTCTGGATAATTTTATCTGTACTCAGCTATTTTAAAGTTTTTTTTTACTAATAATAAATGTCGATAAATTTTAAAGAAATAAAAAAAAATATTTTAAATTATATATATATATATTTTATTGTAAAACTATTCAATATCCAATGTTTTATTTTAAAAATAAAATCAAACTACTCTAAATAATATTTACTAATAATTAAAAAGACTTTCTTATTTTATTCCAAAATAAAAAAAATGGAAGAAGACCATTTTTTTTATACAAGTTAGGGTCATATATGTAAAAATTTGCTTTTTCTAATTTGTTTAAAAATATTCGAACAGGAACTGCTGGTAAAAATAATGAATGACAATTCACTGGAATTTTTTCCCTAAGTGATGAAGCCTAAAAATAGTTTCAAAAACATTTGAAAAAGAAAAGAAGAAATTAATTAATTTATTGATAATATTGTTTTTAACGAAAAGAAATTAGAGAGATTGATATTGTTGGTGTTAATCAAATTATTACTTACCAAATTTAAATGATTATTGGCTTTAGTTGCGACTTCAAATATTATTTGTGATAAGGATTCAGGATTTACTGTATTCCTCATTAAACTTTCTTCACTAACACTATATTTTAACAATTCTGTCCTTGGTAATAAAACTATTTTTTCTTTAAAATTATATGGCAAAGATCTAATTAAATTTGATAAACCTTGAGCTTTACCAATATGGCTTGCTATGTGATCACAATCTAAATTTTTAACATTAATTGCTTCTAAAAGTAACATTAACACAGGACTACAAGTTTTATCTGCATATGATTCCATGTCAGCCATGTCATTAAAAGTCGACACATTCAATTGATTGAGCCTAGTTGTCAAAAGTTTTTTAAAATGAAATTTTGATAATTTATGCCTCTTTGTTGCCTAAAAAATTTTGAAAATAAAAAAATTTATTAAAAAATAATATGAGTTTTTTTTTTAATTTAAAAAAAATCAACTGACTAAATATATTTCTTGTAAAACAGGATGCTTGGGAGGAGAGTCACTATAAACTTGATTCAAACTCTCTTCCCAAAATTTAACTCTCATAGCTCCAGTGTACTGTTGACTAGTTTGTTCTTGAATTTTTGACAACTCAATATTAAAAGCCCTGATTGCAAAAGCAGTGGCCCTCAAATTTTCAGGAAGAAGTAGTGAACACAAATAATTATCATGATCTAATTTTCTGCAAAGTAAAAACATTGGTAATTTCTATGAGACCGGCAATTGATAACAACATTATCGAAATTCACACCTAACCAAATCGATGCAATAATTTAAAGACGATGATATATTCGAAGAAGTATTTTTTGCCCTTTTAAGCATTTTGATAATTTTTGGGGGATCCCTCCACTTGGAGGGAATTTTGGAAGAAATCATGCTACGTGACAGTTATCATCTAATCCAAAATCTGTAAAAATTACTGTACAGGGTTGCCAATAAGTTTTTCAAAGCCGTACACACGTACAAATGAAAGTACATCAAATTATGAAGTTTATCTTAAAAAATACGTGATCATTTAAATCAAAAAAAAAAAAAACTTTAAGGGAAACCCAATTTATAAATTTTTTAGTTTAAATTCATAACAAAATAAACGTAAACACTAAAATCTAAAGTTGGTAAAATTGATTGCAGAAAAAAAAATTTTTTTTTTTGAAACTCTGTTTACAATGTAAAGTAGTTTTTTTTTTTTTTTTTTTATAAAGAAGTATTTTGATCTTTTTTTTTGAAGTAATTTTTACCCTTTTGGATTATCATGATTTGTCTTGAAAAGCTCTATTTTAAAAAATGGTTTGTTTAATTATTATAAAAATTTAGTGCAAATTATAAATGTATAGTTCCTTTGGTTAAAAAAAAAAATTAATTTTTAACATTTTCGTATCTACTTTATGTACACTGACAAATTGACTTTTCATTTTATAAAAATTTTATTTTATTTTAATTTTTATGTATTTTTATGCATTTCATTTTATTTTATTTTATTTAAGGTTTGATGGTTGTAGTTCTTTGCCATTATTAAATCCATTGTGTAGGAGTTTAAGTTCAACTGAAGTATCAACTGCACTTAGGCCTTTTTATTTCTTTGTTCATCCGGATCTTTTTGGACAATTTCCCGAAGAAAGAGTATATTATTTATTAAATTTTATTCATTTTAATAGTACTAGATTAAAAGTTTCATTTATTTTTTATTGAATACAATTATACTTTTTGTTTTAGGCGATAAATGAAAATTCTTTAAAACTACTTAGCTCTTATCTTGAAACTGTACAACAGAATTCTTTTGCTAAGCCATTAAATTA
>NW_002987776.1:81023-83078 GCF_000006295.1 Pediculus humanus corporis | reverse complement strand
TTATCTCAATATAGAAAAGAATTTTTTGTTAACGATTTAGCTTATTCTGAATTTGTTGGAAGGGTAAAAAAAAAATCTGAAGAACTAAGTCATTTAAAGTAAGTGAAAAAATATTTATTACATGTTATATGCACATATTTAAATATTATTAATTAAAATTAATATTTTAGAGATTGGCTTTCAAAAAATTACAGTACAGCTCAAGAGCAATTAAAAGCTCACGAACCATTAAGAGATGAAATTAAAAAATTAAAGTATAGATTGTGCAATGAGCTTGATTTGAAAAAAATAAAATGGGATTGCGGTTGGAACATATCTCATTTCAAAGGGTCTTTGCAAAGTTTGCTCATTTTATACGAACATCATCCGCAGGAACTTAAATCTTTGTCTGGTAAATTAAAAATTTATTTTTTTTTATTAAAAACTTCTTGTTTTTATTTTTTTAACTCTTTCAAATGAAAAAAATAAATTTTTAAATTTAAAACACAGTCAGTTAATGTTCTTTTTGAAGTTTTTTTTTTTTATTCGATTCAAACATTGGAGTCATTGTAAACAATGTAAGAATTTATTTATGGTGCCATAAAAAGAAAATAAAACTATATGCAGCAAACTTTTTATTTATCAAAGTCTTTTATAAATTTATTTGACTTGGTTATATACTTTTGTAATATTTTTTTTTATTTTAGGTAAAACATTAATTTTCGGTAACGAAACCGGAGTAAATTTAGACGGTGACGTCATGCTCAATTGTGGAGAAGTTCGTAATAATTGGTTGGATGTGAGTTACTTTCATTTAAAAATTTCTTTTTTTTTTTTAAATAGTTCCACGATTAAATTTCTTTTTCTTTTTTTTTTATCATTTAATTTAGGTGATAAAAAATATTCACCGTCAGGATAAGGTTATTTTAAAATTACCACAGTTTGAAAAAGCTGTTTCGAGAGTATTAAGAGATATTAAAGTAGTTCATCGTAAATTTCAACCCAAAGTCACGGCTGAAAAATATGAAAATCAATTGAGGAGACTCATAACTTCGTTAAGTGATTATCAAGGTCGTAATGGTTATCCTAAACATTGGCCAGAAAAATTAAACAAGTTTGAATTGGTTGTTGAAACGTAATTATTATTATCTCACTGCATTTTATTATCAATATTATTATTCGTTTAAAAAAAAAAAAAATTTTTTTTTTCATTACAGGGAAGCAGGACCTTTAATGGTGTCACCTACCGGACAAATAATCGTTCCTTCATCCTGCCCTGCATCGATTTTGGTAAATTTTATAAGTGAAAATTTAGAAGAAGCCAACAGATTATTAGACGAATATAAAAGGTTAACATTTCCCCCCCCACCCACCATGTTTTTTTTTTTTTTTACCATTAAAGTACCTTTATTTTTTGGTTTTTTTTTTTTAGCAATAAATACGTTGAAAAAGATATTCATTCAAGAGTAGTTTTAGAATTTCGTTTGTTGAGTTTGAGGAAAGATGACAATATAACTCCTAAATTAATGATCGATTGTTGCAACAATATGTTAAAACATAAAAATATTTTGAAGCCATTATTAAATAATTCTAGTCTATTTATCACGTCGTATTTTTCCTTACTTTCGGATGGACAAATGTGCATCCCATGGAATTGGAAAATTTAAAGTTTGAGGAGCAAAAATCGAATGTTTTGATTTTACACGATTTTTTCTAGTCTTTAATTATTATTTTAATTTTTTTTTAGATTTTAATTGATTTTTTTTTTAAACGTGTTATCAATATTTTTTTGTGTTGGGTACGTATACGATGTAAAAAATGCGAATTAATCAAACCTAGGTCTTTCATTTTATTATATATATATACAAGAATTGTTAAGTAGTATTCATAAAAAAAAATTAATAATAATAATAATAATGAAGCAGTAGTATTATATATATCACGTAATAAAGTAATAATTTTTGTTAAGTATTATTTACCTCAAAGGAAATTAATTTTATTAGAAATAAGTGAGTTCAATTAAGATTTTTATTTAGTTTAGGTTTTTGTTTTTATGTAAGAAGATTTTATTGTTAA
>NW_002987776.1:75432-81003 GCF_000006295.1 Pediculus humanus corporis | reverse complement strand
CAATGAATTCTCTCTTTTTTGTTGTTGTTGTTGTTGTTGACGTGACAAATTTATTTTTTTAAAAGTGTTTAAAAAAAATAACTTTTAGATTTGATGTTTGAATAGGTATTGATACCGTAAGATTTTAAATGCCATAAGAAGTTAGTAGTAGGTAAGAGTTAGAAATTATTTTTATACAATTTTACTATTGCGAGTAATAAATAATTTTTATAATGTGACGATACAATAAAATTAAATTAAATTTGTCGTTAAATTATTTTAATAAAAAGATTATGTTATGTTACACTGTTGTTAATGAATATTTAAAATCGATATACGTAAATAAATATTTTTTTTTTTGTAATTACTTTAGGGAATATTAGTAAAATGTAAGTTTAAGACATTTTTTTTTTTTTGATAGATTGTTTTCAAAATGTAAATTAATAATTTTTAAATTGAAAACAAAATAAAAAAATTATATCACAGTTTTTTTGTTTTTTTTTTTTTTTTAGTATAGAACATCTTCGATTTTATCTTCGTAAATAGCAATGACATACATTAATAATCCTCCGCAAGTAACTCCTAATATTTGTGCAAGAACGTGTTTTATGTGAAATGCTTTTGATCTCATTTCCGGTAGCTGGAAAAAAGGTATGAATTAATATTTTTATTTATTTAACACATTATTGGTAGTGTGTTTTTTTTTTAACTAACTAAGTCAGAAATTGCTATGTATAAAAAACTTCCTGCCGTAAATGCATTTATCCATAAAGAAGCATCGTAGATTTCACCCATGAGAATACCTGCTACCATTCCAATAAAACTGAAGACGGATGATAAAAAATTATAAAAAAGTGATTTTTTAACACTCATTCCACTTTCCAAAAGTACGACGTAATCACCTGACGGATAAAAAAAAAATTTAAAAAAAAAAAAAAATTATTGAGTGATTTGAAAAAAAAAATAGTTTGTGTTTTACCCATTTCGTGTGGTAATTCGTGACAGAAAATGGCTATGGAAGAAGCAAAACCGGATGATATTCTTGAGGAAAAAGCAGCTCCAATCGAAAGACCATCGGTAACGTTGTGAAGAATATCACCGATGATGGTCATTGATGCTAAAGTGTTGACATCTTTTACTTGATGGTCATGTTGGTGATGATGATGATGATGATGTTGATGTCGTTCGTCAATTTCAACTTTATTAACAATTCCAGGTAACATTTTATCCATTTCGTTAGATTTTTTAATATTTTTCTAAAGGATTTTTAATTTTTATTAATAATTAAAAATTCTACATTAGCTAACATATATTCCCACATTTATTATTATTATCTTCTTTCATTTTTTTATTTTTTTACCTTTGATTTAATTTCTTTGAGTGCGTTTTCAATGATGAAAAATAAAAAAATTGAAAATAATGTGAGGGTTCCTTTAAAAATTAATGTCGTATCCGATCTGGAAACATTTTTTTGTACGAAAACCTTTAAAAAAAATTAACAATTTTAATTAATTATTAAAATGTCGTAAATGATTTATTTATTATTTTTTAAAAAATTTATTTGTGGGTCAAATATTTCGGTAAATAAAATTTTGTTCGCAGTAATGTTGCGACTTGATAAAATCACAAACAAATGAGAGTGATAACATTGAAAAAAACAATGTATTTACCTTAGTTACGGCATTTAATTTATTATTATTATTATTATTATTGTTAATTATCAAAATATCCTTGATTAAGTTAAATAGGGAAAAAATTTAAAAAAAAAAAAAAAATTAATATTAATTACGTGTGGTAGTAAATGAATAAGTGCATCACCGCATAATGTTCCAGCAGCTAAAGATACTAAAAATTGTATTATGTACGAATACCCGTGTTTTTTAACAACTGGAACGATTAGTACGCAAACCATTCCAGAAATTCCCATAATCAATATCGATATAGTTGCATAGATCCAAACTGTAAGAAAAAAAAATGAATGAATGAATGAATGATTGAGTTAGGGATTCTTTTTTTCTTTTTTTTTGTCCAACCTAAATAATATTCCTTGTTTTCTTGAAAATATTCATCTTGGATTTGACATAATTTATTATCCAATTCGTAAATAATGGCCGGACATATTTGTAAATATTTGTTGGGAGAAATGATTACGCTGTGATGAGGTTGAAGTCCAAATGCGAGCAATATATCTTGAGGTGTTAAACATTTTCCTTTGAATTTCGTCAAATATTCAATCGTTTGTTCAGAATCATCGCCATCGCCATCGCCACCACCACCACCACCACCATCACCTTAACAATAATTTTAATTTTAAATTAACACCGTGGAGAATCACAATGATAATGATAATAATAATAAAATCACAAACTTTGGTTATCTAATGCATTTCTCTTATTCCTTTTATTTATATTTTGAATTTCTGATAAATTATGATCGTGTTTGTGTAAAAACAATTCATCGTGTACGTCTTTAAACGTTCCATTAACTATGTGAGTCGATAAATCGTGATTTTTTTCAAATTTCAATTCTCCCAAACCTAAATTTTCTAATAAATGTTCGAAACCCTTTAACAAAAAAAAAAAAAAAAATCATTCTCGTTTTTTTTTAAACTAAAACGAATTTAATTAACACGCACACGCACCCACACACATTTAAAAAAAAAAAAAAAAAGAAAAATTTACCTCGTATGTTATCGTGTTGTTATTACCATACTTATTAAAAATAGCATTTATAAAAAAACTTTCGTTAAAATCTTCTAAATTATTAGCATTATTATTATTATTGTGGTTGACGGCGCCACAAAAAACATCGTTTGAAAAATAAATAATTAATAATAATAATAACGATAATGATAATGATAATTTAAATTTAACGTAATGAAAAAAATTCATTTTTATTTATTTATTTATTTATTTATTCGACAACATTTCACAAGAATACGATAATGACGCGAAATTTTAGACAATTACTCTTGTTCTTGTTGTTGTCGTCGTTGTCATCGTCATACGTCTCTGATATTATTATTATTATTATTATAATCTCAATGATTATTATCCTATTAGAGTAATAATAAAAATGGTCCTTAGAAAAAAAAATTTCAGTTGTTGAAAAAATGCCACTGTCACTGCCACTACCACCACTACCACTACTACCACCTTCCTTTTTCAATGGTTAAAAATCACAAATAATAATAATGATAATAACGAAAAGGAAAATTAATGAATGTTATCACTATAAACAATTATCACGAAAAACATTTTATTTATTTATTTATTTTTTTTTTGTTTGTTATCGTGATTTCGTTATCAGATAAAAAAAAAATTTTTTTTTCGAATATTGAATTTTGTCCGTTAAAAAAAAATTTAAATTTACCTTGACGTTGTTAATAATAATAATAATAATAATAATAATTTTATTTTTCAAATGTCGTAAATACGAATTATTTATCGATTTAATTAATTTTGAATTTTTTTTTCTTATCACTTTCACGTCCACGTAATTTATAATGAAAAAAATTTTTTTTTTTTTTTTAAAGTTGTCAACACTGTCTAAAATAATAATAGAATATCATAGAATTGTTAAGAATTTAATGATGAAATCAAATGTATAAGCGTTATAAAAAAAACAAAAAACAATAATCGATGGAAAATGGGGGAAAAAATGAGGTAAAAATTATTATTATTATTATTATCGTTATGTTGGGGAAAAGTTTTTTTTTTTTTTTTTTTTTTTTTTTAAAGACAAGATGAAGAAAATTCATAAACGTCATAAATAAATAAAAAAAAAAAAAGTAATTAAAAATCGTTGAATTTTTTTATTTTATTTTATTTTGCTAAAAAGGTTTTTTAATTTGATTAACTTCATTAATTACAAGTTAAGGGAACAAAAAAAAATTTTCTTTTTTCTTTTTTTTTAATCCCTGTGTGAAAATTCTTTTACATTTTTCACCAAAATATAATTTTTTTTTTTTTTCTAAAAAAAAGAAAAAAAAGTTTAGTCTAATTAGCTTTTAAATTTTTTTTTTCTTTTTTTATTTTATGAGTTTGAAAATTAAAAAAAAAAAATAAAAATAAAAAAATTTATTTATTTATTTATTAAAATTTTATGAGTTTTTTTTTTATATATAAAAATTTTAATTAATTTTATTATTATTATTATTATTATTATTATTATTTTTTTCATTTTTTTTTTTTTGACAACAATTTATTTATGTTTGATACAAAACTTTGAAAAGAAAAAAATTAAAAAATTAAAAATTAATAAATTTTCCAGTATTATTATTATTATTATTATTATTATTATTATTATTATTATTATTATTATTATTATTATTATTATATTAATAAATATATATTCGATTTAACAAAAGGTAAAGAAATTTAGTATTATTATTATTATTATTTTTGTTACGCACGACGCAATTTATTTAACGGTTTTTTTTTTCTCTTTCATTTCAAAAAAAAAATTTAAAGAAAAATAAAAATTTGTGATTGATAACAACAATAATAATAATAATGATAACGTTTGGGAGATAAATTAATTTAAAATATTTATTTTATTCTTTTGAATTAATTTCGTCACGGGTGGACGGGGGAAGGGGTTTATTTTAAATAATAAATTATGGTTATTAATTTTTTTTAAAAAAAAAAAGAAAAAAGTCGTTAAAATTTAAATTTTTCACGTATTCATTCATTTTTCTTTAATCGTTTAAAATTAACAACAAAAAAAAATGGAAATTCTTTTTGGAAAATGGTAGACCTGAAACGAAAGGCGGTGGGGGGCGAAGGGGAAAGGGGAAGGGAGAGAGAGAGAGAGTGAGAAAATTTTCGGGAAAAATGTTAAAAAGAAGAAAAAAGGGAGAAAAAAAATGAAATTAATAAATGAAAAGTTTTTTTTTTTGTTAGGGGAAGGTGGGGGTGGAATGAGAAAATGGTGGCGATTATCATATTGATTATTATTATTAATAATATTAGTTTTTTTTTTAAATTCCGCCATTTTTATTTATATATATATTTTTTTTTTGTAAAACTGCTAATACAAGAAAAATTGGTGCTTATTCCCAACGGTTAATAATTTTAAAATGAAAATTTCATCCCTTTTTTTCCTTTTTTTTTTTTTTTAGTACTAGTCAATAATGGAGTGATGGTGATGGTGGTAACCGTTTGTTCGGTTCACAAGGGATGTAAATTTAAAGCGATAAAAATATGAATAAAAAAAAAAAAAGAAATATTTCCTCAAGCTTTTTTTTTTTTTTTTATTTTTTATTTTATTTCTTTTTTTTTTTATGAGAAAAATTAGAAAGAAAAAAAAAAAAGAAAAATTGAAATGAAATATAGGGATTATGAAGAATGATAAAAGTAAAAAAAAAAAAAAAAGAAAAGAAAAGGAAAAAAAGGAAAGAAAAGGAAAAGAAAAGGAAAAAAAAAAAATTAAATCAGAAATACATCTGCAATTCAATGATACGTTCAACTTCGTTGAAAGCTTTTTTTCTCTCTCTCTCTCTCTCTCCCCCTCTCCCCCTTCTCTCTCTCTCTCTCTCTCTCCCCCTCTCCCCCTTCTCTCTCTCTCTTCTTTTTTTACTTTTTTTTTTAT
>NW_002987776.1:69268-75057 GCF_000006295.1 Pediculus humanus corporis | reverse complement strand
AAAAAAACGTTTTCGTCGAATCATCAAATCGTCGTAATAATTCTATAAATTAATAAATAAATAAATAATAATAATAATAAATTAATTAAAATATTTTTTATATTAATAAAAAAAGTCAAGTTTAATTTTATAATCTTTTTTTCAATGACTCAACACTCAAAACAAACGCATACGATTTGATCCCGTACAAAAATAAAAACTTAAAATTTAAACTTGGCGCCAAAAACTTGATGTCACGCTAAATGCATAATCAATAAAATGAAGGCGTTTTTAAAAAAAACTTTTCGTTTAATTTTATTATTATAATTTTTTTTTCTCTTCACTTTACGAGATTTGAATTATTTAATCGTAAAAAATTAAAAATGAGAAAAAAATATTAGATGAAGATTTAAGTAAGAAATAAAGAGAGAGAGAGAGAGAGAGAAAGAGAGAAAGAGAAAGAGAGAGACGAAAAGTTTTTTTTTTTTTTCGAAATAATTAAAATTATGAGGTGATGGTGGTGGTGGTGGGTTGTAACCATATTGATTTTTTTTTTTTTTTATAAGTAACACATTACATCAACAAAAGAATTTTCCTTTAAAGGATTTTCATATTTTTAACCCCTCCCCTCCCTCCCCTCCCTCCTCCGCCCCTCCCTTACCACTTTCGAGAAAAAAAAATTGTTTTTAAAAGAATTCAAAAGTTTTTCTATAAGAAGTTATTAAACTAAAAAAAAAAAAAAAAACTTTTTTTTTTTTTTTCAGTTTTTTCCACGTGAATAAACCTTGCACAAAAGCAATAATTTATTTAAAATATAGTTTTATGTAATTTTCTAAAAATATCCTACTTCTCTTTTTTTTCTTCTTTCATTTTTTCCCCCCAAAAAAAATTGAATAAAAATTTTTTAAAGTTTTTTTTTTTTTTTTTTTTATTACCATAGTCGTTATTTACCCTCATACGTTAGAAAAGAAGGAAAGAAAAAGTTTTTCCGCGCATACATATCGACACGTAAACAAAAAAAAGAAAATTCCTTTCAAAAATTTCAAAAAAAAATTATTATTATTATTAAAACAGTAAATTTTCTATTTTCTTTTTAATTTTTCCTCTGTAAAATTTATCTTAAACTTTCTATTGAAAAATTATGTGCATGGAAAAAAAATGGCAGAAAATTAAATTAAAAAAAAAATTAATCAGACGTCCAAAAATAATAAATTTTTTTTTTTACGGATTCTTAAACAATTTAAATACTTTCCCCCTACCCTCCCTCTTCCTCTCCTCTATCCCCCCTCGGAATAATTTATCAAATTCGGTGAGTGACGAAGGTATTAAATATATTAAAAACGTCATTCAAAAATTTAAAAAAAAAAAAAATAGTTTTCCAAACGGGAAATTTTTTTTTTTAGTATGTAAACAATGAGTTAGCGGGAAAATAATGATTATCATTTAAACAACTGATAAGGTGATAACACGAGAAATTTAAATAAGTTTTCCGACTCGCAAGGGTGCCCCCCAAAATATCACAACAAAATAAATAAAAAAAAGTTTTTCCCTTATAATGACGTCATTTCAATCATACCGTCATGCGTTCGTCGTTGTGGCTGTGATTGTGATTGAGAAAAATGACAAAAATATTTTATTTTTATATTAAATTATTTCTTTATCATTAACGACGGGGGGTGGAGTGGGGAGAGAGTATTTTGGGGATGAAAAGAATAACATTTTTAAATCGATGAAATGAAACCATAAGTGAATAATATTAATAATAACGATTATAATGATGATTCGGTAAATTTTCTCCTCTTTTTTTTATTGTAAATGTTATTTTTATCATAAATAATAATAATAATAGTAATAATAATAGATTGTGTGACGTTGCAAATCTTTGTAGTTTTTGTCACTTGTTTATTTATTATTGATTAATTGATTTTTGTTGATAAACGCCCTTGAAAATTTTTTATTAAATGAATAATGAATATAGAGATTAACATATCAAAAATGGCTGATAAATATTTATATAAATAATTTTTTTTTTTTTTTTTTTTAAATGGGGAGCCGACATTTTATGATGATGACGTTTTTTAATAAAAATGAAATTTTTAAACCTTAATTATTGTTTTTACATTTTTAAAAAATACGAAAAATAAAAACTAATAATAATAATAAAATTCATAACATTAATTTAAATTTTTGTTTTTTTTTCGTGGTGTTATGATAATTCTCCTCCTCCCTCTCCTTTTATTATTATTATTATTATTATTATGATTATTTATCAAAACAATGAAAATAATAATAATAATTAAATTTTTTTAAATTCGTAGTTTTCTTAACGATTTTCATTTATCAATTTACGTATAAACATTAAAAAAAAAAGAAAATTCAATGACTCTGCAACATAAAAAAAAAAAAACTTTTTAATTGTATTATGGGGTATAAATAATAATAATAATAATAATTTTTTCAGTTTCGTATTCAATTCTGCTTTGAAAAGAAGCATTGAATTAAATTTTTTTAAAAAATTGTATTCTTTACTAAACTCAGCGGGATATAGTTGGTAGGCGTTCTTTTTTTTTTTTTAAAAAAAAAGTCGTTACATCATAGTTTTAACTTCACCTTGTCTGGGGGTTACTGTATAAAAAAAAAAAAAGTCGTTAACTTGCCACCCTTTTTTTTTTTTTAGACAAATATACTTATGAATATGTTTCAGACGATATTATTATTATTATTATCATTTAAACATCTAAATGTAAAAAAAAAAAAAATTTTGTGTCACCTCAAAGTAATAAAAATATCACGTGACACAAACACCATGAAGTTTTACGCCATGTTAATTTACTAAGAAGCCATTTTTATCGCCGCCATATTTCTTTTGTTTATGATAATAATCACGAGTATTATTATAACTATTAATTTGATTTTTATGAGTGTTTAGTGGTTAATTTTTAATTTAATAATATTATAATTTATTAATAGTGTGTGTGTGTTGTGTATTATTTAAGTTGATTTATATAATGTTTAATGTTTATAGTTTAATTATTTTAAAAATTAAAGGTTTGATTATAGTAGCAAAAAAAAGAAAGGTGAACATGTGGTTAATGAATTTGTTTTTTAAAAGATACATTCATTTATTGGATTATAATGGGTAAGTTGTTTATTTTTATAATTTAAATTTAGTCCTGTTTGAAAAAAACAAATTAAAATTGCAAATAACTAAAACAAATTAATCTTAAATTTTTACTCATGGACATTGATATATCCCAAACTTACAATTTTACATTTCTTTGTCTGATTATGGATAGTTTAAGGTAATTATTAACCTTAATTGTTTGTTCTTAATGAGAATAAAAGACAGTTAATAAAGAATTAATAAAAACTCATCAATTGGCTATGAAATTTGTGTAATACTTGTGAATGTATTGGTTGTTCATCATTTTTGCACTTTTATGTTGTTGGGATAGTGTGTTTTGTTACTGTACATCATTATGTTTGAATTAAGAACATGAAAAGTACCAGATTAATGTAAAGTAATTGATTTTGGTGTAAAAAATTGTGAGTTTCATATGTTTGTGTGTGTTGTGTAGGAGATGTAATGAAAATGATGTGAACAAATGAAAAGGTTGTTCTTGTTTAATACATTCATGGTGTATACAATCTCTTTAAAACTATATAATGATCCAGAAGAATGCCTATAATCTGTATATTAATTGATTTTAATGGAAAGAATTGTTACTATCATGTTTGATGTGGAAAATATTGTATGCTAACAAATCAGTTGTTGTACAAAAGGAAAACTGTTAGACCTATTGTTGTTATATTGTCAACTTGAGTCAGTTAAACTGTAATGTGTACACATTGAGTAAACTAAACTATATTCACTCTTCCTGATCTTGATCCAGATTCTGGTCCTAATCTTGATTCTGATTCTGGTCCTAATCCTGATCCTGATTCTGGTTTTAATCCTAATCCTGGTCCTGATTCACAGATGTATGTCATACAACTGAAGTGATATTTGTATTTGTATTCAAAAGAACTTGATTCAGGTTATGAAGACAAAACACATAAACTGATATTAAAGAATTTCCCATCACAAATACTAAAGTTTTATTCTAAAGAAATAAATTGTGAAAAGTCTCGACAAGTACATAAAACATGCCGTGATTGAAAATGAAAAATAATAATAATAATAATAATAATAATAATAATAATAAAATCCGATTCGCAGACATTTTGTTTTTTGTTTTTGCTTTCTTTTTTCATTACAAATTTATTTATTTATTTATTTCTTTTTTTAATTTTAAATAATTTATTAAAATTGAAAAAAAAAGTAATTAATAAGGTAATAAATTATTAATATTTTAATTATTTGCAATTAATAGACGATGATGATAATGATAATGATGATAATAATATTTTTCAACTTTTCGTGATTCCAATCAATATGCAATAAAAAAAAAAAAAAATTATTTTGCGAGGAAAAACTTATTAAAAATGAAAACAAGAAAAGGAAACAAAAAAAAATAAAAAACCGAACGAGAAACACATAAATAATAAATAAATAAAAAGTAAAAAAAAAAAAAAAAAAAAAAGTTTTTGTGTTTTAAAGAGAGAGAGAAAGAGAAAAAGGGAAAAAAAGGAGTGATTAATTAATTCGTGACGGATGGCGTGTGATAAAATAAATGCCAGGAAAACATGCATTTGAATTCTAATGTATTCTGGACAAAAAAAAAAAAAAAATTTAACGAAAAGAAATATTACATAAATAAGACGAAGCCTATTAATGTTGGCCTGTTTACGCCCCTACCACCACCCATAACGACCACCACCATCACCACCACCACCACCATCACCAGCACCACCAGAACCACCACAACTCACACCATTCTAACTTTTTGCCTTATTGTTGTACCCTTAACACTTTTTTTTGTTCCTTTAATGTTTTTCCTAGAAAATAAAAAAAAAATTTTCCATCTTTTTCATTTTCATTTTTTTTTAATTATTTTTTTCCTTTTTTTCCTTTTTTCCTTTTTTCCTTTTTTAAATACAATCTTAAACAGAATTTTTAATGTGTATTTTTTTGAAATTCCCTGGCGTTAAAATTTATGATAATATTTTTTTTAAAAAAAAAAAAAGAAAACTACAAAAAAAAGAGAAAGAGAAAGAGAGAGAGAAAGATTGAAAAAAAAAAAATTACTTTTCTTTGTTAAATTATAAATCATTTTTACTGTAGAGAAAAAAGAGAGGAAGGAAAGAGGAAGAGAAAGAGAAACAGGAAAAAAATTTTTTTTTTTTCTTTTAATAAAAAATATCGATGATGGTATTAATTACCCGGAAGAAGAAACAAAAAAAATTTTTTTTTTTTTTACCCTTCGCATTAAAAAAAAAAATTCAATTTTACGAAAGAGAGAGAGAGAGAGGAAAAGCTCAGCTTTAAGTTTTTTTTTTTTTTTTTTTAGTATTTGTAATAAATTTAAATCATTTAGTTTATCAAACGAACCATTTAAAAAAAGAGTGAGTGAGAGAGAAGGAGAGAGAGAGAGAGAAATGATTTTACAATAACAAAAAAAATAATTTCTTTTTCTAATTCGAAACCGAGAAAAAAACATCTTTTTTTTTTTTTAAATCTCCGTTCTTTTTTTATTTCCGTTCGTATTTTCTTCTGCTCGATTCTCAAATAACATAAATCGGAAAATTTTTTTTCTCTTTTTCTCGTCGATTCGTAATAACGTCATTAGTAGGAAAAAAAATTTTTTTTTAACGCGACGATGGTAGTTAGGGATTGAATTGAAAAAAAAAAAATTTTTAATTAAAATTTT
>NW_002987776.1:65596-69031 GCF_000006295.1 Pediculus humanus corporis | reverse complement strand
AAAATGAACGGTTTAAAAAAAAAAAAAAAAAAACTTAATTTCGACTACTATTACAATAAATTTTATGTCAACTTTGTGTTGTATGTTGTGTGTATCACATTTGAATACACGCAATGTAAACTCCGCCATATCAAAACTTATTGAAGTAATATATTATAATAATAAAGAATTTTCTAGAAGGGTAAATAGTTCTTTCAAAAAAAAAACTTTCCCTCCTAGGGTTTCTACTTTTAGAAAAAAAAAAAAAAACAAAATGTTGTTTCGACCCTTCACCTGCTTCTTTACGAAAAAAAGTTAAAATAAAATTTCGCGCAACATATTTTTTTTCTCCGGCTCGGGGGGAGGGAAAAGGGGGGAAACCCGTTTAAAATTTTTTATTTTTACATGACGTAATAATATTTAAACGTCTCCCTTCCCTCTTCCCTTACCAATTAACAATTCGATTACTAATTATTATAATAAAAAATTATTTCCGGTAATACGAAAAAGATGACGAGGAAAAAAATAAAAAAAATAAAATTTATGGACGACATCAAAACGATTTTTTTTGGTTTTTTTCTACCCTTAAAACATTTGTCAAACATTTAAAAGGGGGGAAGATTTTTTTAACGGGACATCAAAAATGGGGAGACGGCGACAAAAAAAAAGGATAGTTAGGGAAGGAGGAAAAAAAAATATGAAAAATGTTTTTTTTTTCCTTTTTTTTTCTTGTTTTTTATCCTTAGCGATTTAACTTACCTACCCACAGGTAATAGAATCGAAAAAGTCAACAAAAAAAAAGATTTTCTTTTTTATTACTTGTAAAAACATTGCAACAAAGTAGATAAAATAAATTTTTTTGGGGGGTAGGGGAGGGAAAGGATCGGAATTCATATTATTTTAACTTATAAATCTTTCCGTATGAAAAATAATAAATTTTTTTTTTATTACAATGTCATGCGCGAGAAGAAACGCGGGAAAATGATAATAATAATAAACGTTCGAATAACGTGTTTTAAGGTTCACGTTAATTTTTATTTATTTACGCGAAGGTAATATTACGAAAGTAATAAAACATAATAATTACGTGCGTGAACGACTTTAACGACAATTAACAGTTCGTATATCTTTATTATACAACAACCTATTGAAAAATTTTCTTTTTTTTTTTGTTAAATTTATAATTTAAGGTTGAGCTCCCAACCCCCCTCTTTACAACTTAATTACATTTAACTTTGTACCTTTTAACTTATTTCTATCATCATCATCATTAAAACTAAGAAGAGAAAGAAAACTTTTTATTAAAAATTTTTTGCACCACAAAGAAATGTCGAAGGAAAATCATCGCGAAAAATTTTCCAAAATAGCAACGCAAGTGTTTTACTTTTCTTTTTTACCTTTTTCAAAAAAAAAATTTTCTTTATCGGTCAAAACGTGTAATTATCGTGACGTCATATTTTTCGACGTTACGACGTCGAAAAATTGCTGATTTTATATTTTAAAAAACTAAAAAAAAGTTTTTTATTTAAAATTTTGTTAAAGTTCAGGTAAAGTTTAAAGTTGTGTTGTCTTCTTGTCCAGTCAGTTTTAGAAAAGTTTAGAAAAAGGGGGGAGGGGTGGTGGGGGAAAACGAGTTTAAAGGTTTTACCACCGCGACGTTATTTAAAAGGTTTCGCCGCCGCTGCCGCCGCCATGTTTTTTTAACTTTGAAAATTTTTAATAATAATTAATTAATTATTCTATGTTTTGGTTAATAATTTTTTTTTTTTTTTGTGCGAAATATTTATATATATATTACGTCATATTATAATGTAACTAAAAAGAGAACAACATTATTATTATTAATATTTATAAAATTTTGAAACGGCAAAAGCAACAACAACAACAACAACAGCAGCAACTTCCTTTTTACAAGCATTTATACATTTATTACTGACGTTATAATTTAAGTAAATTTGTATTGTGTGCGTGTGTGCGTGCGTGTGATTACACGTGTGTGTGTGTGTGTTTGTTTTTTTTTTTTAATAAAATTAATAAATGAATTAATTTATTTCAATTGAATCATATAAAATTTTGTTAGCATTTTAATATTATTATTATTTATCGTGATAAAATTATAATTTTTTCAAGTTCATATTATGTATTAAATATTATTATTATTATTACATTGAAAATTATTATTATTATTATTATTACGTTTTTTTATTGAATTGTTTTTGTAATATCGATAATCGATAAATAACTAAAAATTTTCTTTTTTTTTTTTTTTTTTTTTTTTTGATAAATTTATTAACTCGAATTTTATGGATTCGATTTAAAAAAAAAAAAAAAAAAGATTTAAAATGTCGATTGTTTTCTTTTTTAATCGATAATTATTGATTTTTTTTAGTTTAAATTAATTCGTGCAAAATCTTAGGAAAAAAAAAAGAAAAAGGAAAATCATGAAGTTTTAGAATTCGTGTAAATTTATTATTACTATTATTATTATTATTATTATTATTATTACACCGCAAAATGATTTTAGATTTGATATGACGAAAAAATGAAATGAAAATAAATAAGAAAAATGAGAATTATTTGTAACTCTGATAAAATTACGCCGCTTTTTTTTTTCACGAAATAGTCGTTAAACTTTTAAAAAAATATATTAATGTAATAATTACATTTAAAAAAAATTTTTTGTTTTGTTTAACGTGGTATAAAGAAATAAAAATAAAAATAAAAATAAAAATATTAATCGGAGCAAAAAAGAAAAACAACTTTACGAGCGATTATCGTATTATTATTATTATTATGTCCACTATTAAACACGACAAGGCTCTTATTTGTCGGGGTTTGTAAATATTTATCCCAGGTTTCTACCCGATTCCTTAGGGACAAATACTCGAATTTCGGTGGTGCTACTTATAATATTTTCCGAAGGATGTGGGCCGTCCCACATAGTGCGATTTCCTGGATGGTTTCTTCTTTTAGATTCTTCATAATCTTCTTTAAGTTTCCTTTCATTGAATGTGGCATGGCTCCCAATGCTCCCACGATGACCGGAATCGTTTCTGTTTTTGTTCCCCACATCCTGGTTATTTCGATTTCCAAATTTCTATATTTCAGCCTTTTGTCTGCTTCTTTGGCTGTGGTGTTTTTTTCTGCCGGCACGGATACCTCAATTAACTTACACCATTTTTCCCCATTATGCCTGAGTATGATATCCGGTTCTTTCCGCTGGCACAGTTCTATCAGTGTGGATTTGTTGATCATATAGAACTGTGCATGGACCTACTGTCGTAACCGGGCTTGGAATGTGGTTGTACCACTCCTTGGGTAATCCATCCATTCCATATTCTCGGCATATACTCCAATGGAGATATTGACATATTTTATTGTGCCTTCTAAATATTCATGTTTTGCCAGTATCGGACAACCGGAAATTAAATGATCGATGGTTTCCGATTGAGATTG
>NW_002987776.1:51367-65576 GCF_000006295.1 Pediculus humanus corporis | reverse complement strand
ATTATTATTATTATTATGTCCACTATTAAACACGACAAGGCTCTTATTTGTCGGGGTTTGTAAATATTTATCCCAGGTTTCTACCCGATTCCTTAGGGACAAATACTCGAATTTCGGTGGTGCTACTTATAATATTTTCCGAAGGATGTGGGCCGTCCCACATAGTGCGATTTCCTGGATGGTTTCTTCTTTTAGATTCTTCATAATCTTCTTTAAGTTTCCTTTCATTGAATGTGGCATGGCTCCCAATGCTCCCACGATGACCGGAATCGTTTCTGTTTTTGTTCCCCACATCCTGGTTATTTCGATTTCCAAATTTCTATATTTCAGCCTTTTGTCTGCTTCTTTGGCTGTGGTGTTTTTTTCTGCCGGCACGGATACCTCAATTAACTTACACCATTTTTCCCCATTATGCCTGAGTATGATATCCGGTTCTTTCCGCTGGCACAGTTCTATCAGTGTGGATTTGTTGATCATATAGAACTGTGCATGGACCTACTGTCGTAACCGGGCTTGGAATGTGGTTGTACCACTCCTTGGGTAATCCATCCATTCCATATTCTCGGCATATACTCCAATGGAGATATTGACATATTTTATTGTGCCTTTCTAAATATTCATGTTTTGCCAGTATCGGACAACCGGAAATTAAATGATCGATGGTTTCCGATTGAGATTGGCAAATTCGGCACTTGTCATCTTGGCGGACTTTGAGAATTACTTTCTCATAGTTATGGGTCCGCAATGCCTGATCTTGAGCCGCTGTAATAAACGCTTCTGTTTCAATTTTAAGTTTTCTACGCCGTAGCCAATTGTGCGTGCTCTTCTTATTAATATCTTCGGCATTTATTCTTTTTAGGTATTGCCCATGTAATTTTTTCTGTTCCCATTATTATTATTATTATTATTATTATTATTATTATCGAAAGGAGTTTTATTAATATTATTATTATTATTATAATATAAATCTCACATGAGTGCGTAAAAATTGTGTAGAAAGCAAAAGAGGTTTATGTAAGAAATTTACTTTAAAAAAAAAAATGAATAAAAGATTGAAATGATGTTTATCACAGACGACAACGTAAAGCCGAGGGGGGAGGGGAAGAGGAAAGGGAAGGGGGAAAGGTGGTTTCCGTTTCCGTTCGAAATAAAAATGTTTTTTTCCTCCCCCTCTCTCTCTCTCTTTTTGGTGAAATTAAAGTTTATTTTTTTATTTTTTAAAAAAAATTTTCCACCGTTTTATTATTATTATTATTATTATTTATTTTTTCATTCTCAGCCATTTTTATAGTTGTAAATTTAAATTTGATAAAAAAAAAAAACGAAAAGAATGAATTATATAAATTAATTGTTGTAAATTTATTATTAATTTAAATTTAAATTTCAAAACATGTTACGAAACGTTGTTTCCGCTTTTAAATAATTTCACTCATTAATTTTTTTCTCTCTCTCTCTCTCTGTCTTTCCCCCCTCCCCCTCGTTTCTTTCTTACCTTTTTTTTTTTTTTTTTTTTTTTTTTCATTAACTTGGAGACTATATAGCACGTGCTCTCATTGTAAAACGTTAATGAAAAAAAGTGTCATTAGAAAATCGTGATCAAATTTTTTTTTCATTTAATTTTCAACATTTTTTTTTTCCGTTTTTCTTCCTTTTTTCCTTTTTCCCTTTTAAAACCTTTCTCTTATTATCTTTGAAACACGATAAAAATTAAAAAAAAAAAAAAATTTTCCTACTCTAAAAATTTAAATTTTTTTTTTAAATATATTAAATAAGACAACATTTTCATAATTTTCTAATCGCACGTTTTTTTTTATTCGCATTATAAAAAATTTTAACGTCACGAAGATGAAAAAAAAAAAAAAAATTACGTTGTAATTAACCGTGAAACAAAATTTTTTTTTTTTTTTTGTTAATTACACGTACGAAACATTATTAATCCGCGATAATCTTTGATTTATTGTTTTGTGTTTACGTTTATTATTATTATTATTATTATTATTATTATTATTATTATTACGGTATCGATTAAAAAAATAAATATTATAATTTTTTATTTTGTAAATAAAAAAAAAAAATGGCGCGAAATTTCGTTTTATTTTTTATTTTTGGTCTTTGTAAAAGGAAAAGTAATTGCGGTGCTCACCAGGTGGTGGTGGCGGCGGCGGTGGTGGTGGTGGTTCAATAGAAAAACCGTATAAGAGACATTATTGAATAATTGTCGGTTGATTCAACCGTGTCGACCAGCCTCCGAGGAATCGTCGTGATCTTAAAGCAAATGCCTATAATTCATATCCGTAGGGTGTAGTTTTTTATCCCATGGATCCCCCGATCATTATTATTATCATTATTTTCTCTCTCGTTTCATTTTTTAAATTGCGTTTTTTTTTTAGTTCTTCTTCTTCTTCTTTAAAAATTTATTATCTCGTTTTCTCTTTTTTTCTTTCGTTTTTTTTTTTTTTTTTTTTTTTCCTCTTCTTATTCACACACGTTTCCGATTACGAAGTTTTTTCTATTTTCATTCGGTTTCACGACCCATCAATTAGTGTTATTTCGTGATTATATAAATTGGGCGTAACTCACGAAAAAAGGAACCTGCGTACCTACGTAATAAAATAGTTTTTAAAAAAAATTTTTTTAAAGTATTATTATTATTGTTAATATTTTTATTAGTTAATAATTTTTGTATCGAACTTTAAAATTTTATTAAATTATGACAGAACATGTAGATCGAATCGTAATTTACGGAAAAAAATCAGAGTGAGAGAGAGAGAGAGAGAAAGAGAGAGAGGGGGGAGGGGAAAAAGTAATAAACGAGTTCGTGTGTAGTATTTTATCAAATCAAAGTCAAAAAGAAAAAGAAAAACGCCAACTTTTTTTTTTTTTTGGGGTTGTTACTACACGAAATATGCGAATTGATAACGTTTTAACGATGATAATAAAATTATAAAATTAATTAACTTATGTATATAATATACATAAATTTTAATAAATAAATAAGTAAATAAAATAAAATAAAATAAAATTTTTTTTTTTGTTTTATCAACTCACGTACGTATAAATTCATCAATATAACTTATAATATGTAAATTTATTTACATTTTAGAGGGGAGGTTGAGGGGTTGATAAACCGCCCTCCCCCTCCCCCCCGGAGTGAAACGTCGCACGCACGTGTGTATTCCCAAGCGTAGTAGAAAAAAAAAAAAATTATTTTCTTTATTTTTGGGGGAAAAAAAAAAAAAAGTGCAAATTAACAATAATGCCCGGAAATTTTTCTCCATAAGCTTCGGCTTATATTTTTTTTTCGCCATTACGAACAGGAAGTGAAACATTTATAAAAATGCCGCCGGAAATAAAAAAAATTTTCCCCACCCCACTTCTTCCTCACCCGTCGTTTATAAAATCTTTTATTTTTTTTTTGGGATTACTATTATTCTCGTCATTATTATTATTATTGTCATTTTAGGAAAACGATTCGATGCGTTGCTGTCGTTTTTATTTAAAAAAAAAAAAAAAAATTTGAAATTTAATTAACGTTGATTAAATTTTACTATTAAAAAAAAAAAAAAAAAGAAAAATTTATACGAGTGAGTCAAGCATTAAATTTGATGCTTTTATTAATATTAAATTTACTTAACCATCGAATTATTAACCTTTTTATTAATTTCAAAACGCACTCACGCACACGCGCACGCACGCACACACACAGAGAGAAAGAGACAAATTTAAAATATTTTCGTTTTAAAAATAAATTTATAATTTTTTGAAAAAAAATCATTAAATTTTAAATTAATTAAATGGAGTTGGTTTTTGCAAAAATGAATGAAAAGTCTGATTTATTTAACTTTATACGTCACACAATTTGACAAAAAAATTTCAAAGGAAAACAAACGACAAACGATATTAATAGAATATAATTTTTTTAGTTGAGAAAAAAAAAATTAAAAAAAAAGAAAAGATTTATTTAATTTTCTCGGTGGTGGTGGTGGTCAGTCACCCTTTTTTACGTCACATAAATATTTTTTTTTTCTTTCAATAACGTCTATTTTATCGGTTTTTTTCTTTTTTTTCCTTTGAAAAATTCTGTCGGATTCCTTTTTTTAACAACGAAAAAAAAAAGAAAAAAGAAAAAACCCGATCGTAAAAAGAAAACTGCCATTTTGTCAACCACGTAAACTTTTTTTTTTTATTTCGTTAAAGATTAAGAAAATAAAATAAAATCACAGAGTTTTCCACTGTTAAATTTGTTTCGTAAAAAAAAAAAAAAAAAAAATGGTGAGGGAAAAAAAAAGTTTTAAAAACAAACAAACAAACAAAACGTAAACCTAATAAAAAAATTTCTGATTAAAAAAAAAAAAAAAACGTTTGAAATCTTTTAATTCTAAGCACGAGATGGTCGTCTCTCTTTTTCTTATTTTTTTTTCCTAACTGATAAGAAAAATGGGGGGGGAGAGAGAGGGAGAACAATAAAAAAGGACAAACAGTTTTGTGATAACCAAATTAAAAACAAAAACAAAACAAAAAAAAAACAAAGAAGAGAGAGAGAGAGAAAAAAAAAAATTTTTTTCTTATAATTTTGACAAAAAACTTTTCTTTTTTTTTTTTTTTCCTTTTTTCTCTTTTTCCCCGCCGTTTCCGCCGGAAATAGAGAGAGAAAAAAATTTTAAATATTAATATACTCTCTTTTCTCATTGACGTAAAAAAAAAAAAAAACGAAAAGAAAACGAAACAAAAACACATTTTTTATTATTATTTATGTTATAATAATAATAATATTACGAATCTAACGACATTTAATATTCATTCATTCATTCATTCATTCTTTCTCTCTTTTTTTTTATTTCTCGTCGTTTTTTTTTTTTTTAAATTTAATTAAAAATTTAAAACAATAATGAGATTGGAGAGTGAAGGGTAGAAGGAAAGGGGGAGAAAAATTAAAACGTTTTTTTTTTGTCAAACTTAATAATAACGATAATAATAATAATAATAATAAATTCAAACAAACAAACAAACAAAAAAATTACGCGTCGAATTCAAGTCGTGTAATAATAAAGTCGTAAAATATTACTTTATAATAATAATAATAATAATAATAATACGAAGATGAAAAAAAAAATATATTTTTATGTTTTTTTTTTTTTCGATTTGAAATAATAATAACGATAATAATAATAATAAAGCAGGTCGCGTACAATTTTTTTATTTATTTTTTTTTTCTAAAAAGAAAGAAATTAATAATAATAATAATAATAATAATAATAATAATAATAATAATAATGTAAATGTTTTTCATTCATTTTTCCCTTTTCATTCGAAATTTTTATACTTTTGTCCCTTTTTTTTTCTTTTTTTTTTCTTAATAATAATAAAATCAAATGAAAATTTATTAAAATTATTAATATTAAATGAATAATAATAATAATGATAATATTTAACGGTTGTTTGTGCCTTTTTGAGATTCGATTTCATTTCGACCCTTTTTCTACAATATCGATTGTCGTCAAATAAATTTATTAATAAATATTTTAGTAATTTTATTAATGAAGACGTACATGAACAATTTTAGAATTCCAAAACTTTTGCTCTCTCTCTCTCTCTTTCTCTCTCTTTTTCTCTCTCTCTTAAGAGAAAAATTTTTGTCATAAATGATTGAAAGTCATTTGGGATTGTTTAATTTTATTTTCGAAGGGGGCGGGAGAGGAAAAAAAAAATGAAAAGGGTTAGATAGGTTTTTGAAATTATCATTGAATTATTAATATATATTTTATAATGGTTCGATTACGATTATCATCATCATCATCGTAATCATCCCTTATTTTAAATTAAAAAAAAAAAAAAAATTTAAAGGGTCGTCAGACGGTCATCATCAAGGGGGTACATGATGATAAGGGAAATTTAATTCGCGTATGACATTTTTTTCATATTTAAATTTCAATTTTTTTTCTTATTACCTTTGACCGAAAAGTAATAAATTTTTTTGTTTCGTAAATACGATGATGTAAAAGAAGATGAAAAATATTATTATTATTATTATTATTATTAATTTGTTTTTTTTTTTTGGCGAGTGGGAAAAATAATGGTCGTTCACTTTTGAAAAATTCATACAATTAAAAAAAAAAAAACATGGAGGAGGGAAGGTAACTTAAAGTAAATTTTCTTTTGTAATTAGAACAAGTAATTAAAAAATTTTTATTTCATTTTCTTAAAACGAGTTTTACTTTCTTTCTCTTTCTTTTTCTTACTCCCCTTTTTCCCGCTCTTTTTTCCATTATATCTCTTTTTTCTACTTCCCCGTTTTTTTCTCATTTTTTTTTTTTTTTTTTTTTTTTACCTTTTTCTACTCGTTTTTCATAAAAGTTTTTTATTGTAATCGAAGTCAAAAGGGTAATTCTACACTTGAGATATTTTCACGCGAAAAAAAAAAAAGAAAATTTGTTCTTATTTATTTAAATTAAATTATTTTATTATTTTTTTTTTTACATGTCCTTTTTACATGTACATAAACACGCGCACTTCCCCTCTACTCACGACGCCCCCCAAAAAAAAGAAAATACATAAATGACAATTACTTTGTAATGATTTCACGATAATGTTTACCTTATGGTGACATCACACAAATGTTTAGAGTAAAAAAAAACGCGTCGTCAATAAATGACGTCATCAAATTATAAATTTTCTTTTTGTTCTTTTGTTTGTTTCTTTAAAAAAAAAAAATATTTTCTAAATTTTATTAAAAGTATTTTTTTGGGGGAGATAGGGAGGGTTAAAGACGAGTAAATTTACGATCGTTTTCAATAATTAAAAATGTCGACGCAGTGTTACCACACTTTAACAAAAAAAAAGAAAATTAATAACGAACTGTGTGGAATGGCTGGGAGTGGGATGTCGCGGGGAAGAGGGAAAGTATTTTTTTTTTTTTTTGGTAAAATGAACAAACCTTTTTTTTCCTTTCTAATAAATTTAATAATCTAATTAAAAAATAAATTTTTCAATAGCTTTGAGACGACTTTCACTTTGAAACTTTTTTTTTTTCATTTTCATTATTATCATTATCATTATTATTATTATTTTTTTGTAATATTTTTTTTTTGCGTTGTAATAACTCTGTTTGAGATGGAACATACCACAAAGAAAAGAACAAAATAAAGGTTTTAATGGTTTTAAAAAAAATCTTTAACGTTAACAATTTTCAGTTGAATTGACTTTTACCGTTGAACAAAAAAAAAAAAAAGGTTTACGCACATCATTTTGATTCCTTCGAGCAAATTTTAGGTTGAATGGGGGAGGGGAGGTGGGAAAGGGGGGGAAAAGGAAAAAGGTTTTAAATTTTATTTTGTCCGAAAATTTTAACTTTTTTTTTGAATGTCATTTTCAGATATTTAACTAATTTAATATACGTAGACGTTAAAAAAGAAACAACCCTCGACGGGGTTTAATTTTTTTTTTTTTTTAATTTAACTTTGATTTCGTTTTTATTTATTTCCGCCGGATTTTTTTTTTTGTTTCTACTGACACGCCACACGAAATCAGGTACGTTAATAATAATAATAATTGTACGATTCTCACGAATTTAAAAAAATCACGATTTTTCCTAAAAATTTCGATTCGATTCTTTAAAATGACGATGAGAAATGGTGGAGGAGTGTGTACGTGCGCGCACGGGGGGGGGAGGTTTACGTAAAAAGTTTTACTGTTCGTATCGAACGGCATTTTAAATAAGTCATGTGAAGAATTTAAAAGGTTAAATAATAATAATGATAGTATTGCACAAGTGTGGGCAAAACTCGCCACGCACGACTACCACATCAGAAGACATTTAAGTAAAGAATTACGCCGACCGGAAAAAAGGTATTAATTTCTTTTTTAACTTACGAAAAAAAAGTTTTTTCTTTTTTTTTTTTAAATCACGTTTTTTTTTTTAAAAAAAATAAACTCGCTTTGTAAATAAATAAATAAAAAAATAAAAAGCGTTTAAAAAATTATTATTATTATTATTATTGTTTATAGGGTTTGTTTTTTTTTTTTTTTTGGAATTGCATTTTTTTTGTTTTTTTTTTTACGGGGAGTAGGAAGAAAAAAAAATAAATTCAATTGTTTTATTATAATTTAAAATTCAAAAAAAGTATACGTATATATATATATAATACAACGCGCCATTGTTAGTTGAATACAAATTTTCAAATATTTGCTATCGAAAATCTTGCATGTTTACCAACTTTAATAAAAAAAAAAAAAAAAAATTTCTTACTCAAATAGTGTAACTATTGATTGTTTTAGTATCGAAACTTCTTTTTTTTTATTGCAATATTACGAAAAAAATTTCGAGAAATTTCTCGTGTTTTTTTTAACTTCTTCGTTATTAATTTATTTTTTATAGTTCTCCGGAGGTTTTCTTCTTCCCCCGCTCTCTCTCTCCCTTCCCTCCCCTCACATCTGCCACTTCTTTAATGTAACAACACAATGAGAATTTATAATTGGATTCGATTATTCGACATTTGGTTTTTTTTTTTAATTCGTGATACCTCACCTGTTGGAAAAATGAAAAATTTCTTTCGTATTATTATTATTATTATTATTCTTTTACGAATGATAATCAATAATTACGTATTACGTCATCACGAATTTACGAACGTTTTTATTAAAAAGTTAAAGTGATAAACACACACACACAAAAAAAAAAGAATTTTTCTGATATAATTCTTAATCACGATAAAACAAATAAAGTATTTTCGAAAGTGTTAAAAAACCTTAGGGCCACTCATAAATATTAAGACCACTTTATTAATGAATCAAAAGAAAAAAAAAATGGGGGGCTACTTGAATTTTTTTTTGTTTTAAAAAACCTTGGGCGGTAAACAGGTTCACGTAATTATTATTTAAAAAAAAAAAAACTATTCTTCTTTTTGTTTATTTTTTATTTTTTTTATACCTGACTTTATAACAATGTAAAATTATTAGAATATTATTAAAATAATAATAACGATGATAATAATAATAATAATAAAATGTCCGCCTTACGTTTGACCTTTATTTAAAAAAAAAAAAAAGTTTTACCAACGTGGGACTTTTTAAATTCTAATATGTGTTGACTTCAATTTAAAGTTAGAATTCCATAGAGAAATGGACAAACTCGAATTCGGATAATATCCTTTTTTAAAACCTTTTTTTTTTTTATTTTAATACGACCTTAAGTAAAACGCATACGAATTTATTTCCGATGTTTATTTACTCTATGAAAAAGTGTAAAAGTTAAATATATTATTATTTAATTGTTAACGAATAATGTTCGAAGGTGGGGGGAGGGTTTTATTTTTTTTTTTTGTATGTTTAAATTTCATAGAGCGTATCGAAATCATAGAGTAAAAAAAAAATAAAGGAAAAGGGATTGTACAAACAAACAAACAAATTGCTAACGATATAGCATAGAAAAAACGACAAACGAATAACAAAAAAAAGGGAAGGAAAGAAACCAAAACGACAAACTCATTTCACACATTCGAAAAGATTATTTTGAATGCTTGAAGCAATTTTTATTTTTTTTTATGAAATTTTATGTCCGACAGCAGCAGCAGAAGCAAAACCATTTATTTTTTAAAAGCTTATCCTTTTTATTTTTTTTTTTTTTTGTAAATTTAATGGTGATATCAATTTATTATTATTATTATTATTTTTTATTTATTTACAATTATTTGTTTTAATACCCCGGAATGTTTTTTCTGCTTTTGTTTTTTTAAATGAAATACATCTGCGTCATCTTATATATTCGATAACCGTATAGCGCTATATTTACAAAAAACAAACAAACAAACAAAAAAAAAAACCTTTTTTATTTACGGTAATAATTTTTTTAAAAAAAATCAAAAGGGTTGACAGGAATTTAACATTTGTCAAAAATCAAAATTCAAACGAATCGAAAGAGTTAAATTTGATAAAAATATATAAAAGGAAATGTAGAAAAGCAGAAGACAAAAAAAATAACACGAACACAAACGCAGTTACTTTTTTTTTTATATAACCGAAACCGTTTCGAAAATTTTAAAACGTGCACATATATATATATGAATTTTCCGTAAAGAAAATTTCTAAATCGGTATTAAAATTCTAAATAAATAAAAATTAATGATAATAATAATAATAATTATATGAGAAAATTAAACGTAAAGATGTCTGACAAGAAATATTAAAAAAAAAGAAAATTTATGTATAAATATTTAAAATTTTATTTTCTTTGAAGCAATTTTTAAAAAAAAAAAAAAAAAAAAAGAAGCTTATTACGCCCCTAATTCGCAAAATAAATAAATGAAAACAAAATGACGTCATTACCGTCGGAAAAATTGAAAAAAAACGTATCGGAAAACTAATGAGATTCGTTTAAAATATTTTTTTTTATACTCGCGTTTATTATTATTCCCTCGCACTTTGCTTTTTTATATAAAAAAAAAAAAATTTAAGCCGCCATTTTTATTTTTTTTTAAACTCAATATATATATAAAATATTTCCGGTTTTTTAAAAAACCGCGGTGCTTTAATATAAAAATATTTAATTATAAAAACCACTTAAAAATATTCGGAAATTTTTATTATTATTATTATTATTATTGATATCTGAAATTTCTTTTTTTTTTTTTAATTTTTATTTTTCCGATTACACGACCGTAAATTTAATTAATGGATTTCAAATTAAAAAATATTATTTAGGGTTGGTTATTACGATTAGTTACAGTGCACGTGCCACGGCGATATGAATCCTCCTCTCCTCCCCTCCACCCCCCTCTCGCATTACACACACACACACACGCATATGGATTTTACACGTGAACGATAATAATAATATATAGGACGATGATATTATTATTATTATTATTAGAATTTTATCCAGATTTTTATATAAAAGCGAAAACGCAGTTTGAAACTTTTTATTATATCGACATATATATATAAAATTAATGTCGTAAATTAAATGTCAATTTCTTTTTCTTTTCGGGTGATTGTTTGCCGTAGAAATTTTTATATATAAAAATTTAAAAAATTTGAAAAGAGATAATAAATATTAATTAAATTAGAGCGAGGGAGAGAGGGGGAGGTGGGGAGAGAATAAAAGGAGAACGGGGGAGGGAAAGAAATTTTTACAAGACGAGAAAGAAAATTTACTACTACCGACTTTTGTACAATTTTCTTTTTTTTCTTTTTTTAAAACGAAAAACTTTTCTTTTTTATAATAATAATAATAATAATAATAATAATAATAATAATAATAATATATAATCGGTCGAATGGGAACAATGAAAATATTTTTCTTTTTTACCTTTCATTAAAAAAAAAAAACCGGAAAAGGAAAAGGAAAAAAAAAAAAACTTTTCTTTTTTTTATATGTTTATACGTTTAATAATAATACGTGTCATTTAAGTAAATTTGTAAAAAGTTATTTGATTTCATCAGGGGAGTAAGTTATTTTCGGTTAGTTTTTCTCATTCGATTTCCCTTTCCGCCTCCCCTCCGTCCCCCTTTCTCACGTGGGAATTGTTTATCATACGAAACAAATGATTTATATCATTTACGAAAGAGAAAACGTTACGATTTTGTTTTTGTTTTTTTTTAAATAAATTTTATTGATTTAATTTCCATCAAATTTTTTTTTTATAATTGCAAAAAAAACCAAAATTTCCTTTGATAACAACGTCATCAATTTATCAATAAATTATTATTATTATTATTATTTTGTTTTTACGCACACAAAGAAAACTGTGAATGAAAATCGCTTAAAATTGATTTCGTAAAATTTTTAAATAGAATTTCGTATGTATATAAATCGGCTCATTGAATTTTCGACGTTGCGTGACTTTTGGTAAACACATAAACTCGATCATTTTTTTTTTTTTTTTAAAGTTTGCATATAATGAATCCGTTTGTTTGTTTGTTTGTTTCGTTTTCACGTTTGTTTATGTTTTTAAAAAAAATTTTAACGTTTTTTTTTTTCTTTGAAAATAATAAATTTTATTTTTTTAATAAATGATTTCGGTTGTTTAAAAGAAAAATATTCAACACGTTATGGGAATATTCTACCCGTATTATTATTATTATTATTATTATTATTATTATTATTATTATTATTATTATTATTATTATTATTAATATTTTCACGACGTTGATTTGTTTATTATATAAAAAAAAAAAAATTTTTTTTTAATCTCATATTTATCAATCAAAGTATTTAATTTTTATATTCGGGTTTAAATTAAAAAAAAAAAAAATTATGTAGTTAAAATTGGATAGTTAATAAAAAACAATCGTTTGTTGTTTTTAAACTTTTTCGAATTTGTTTGTTTGTTTCGAAACATATCAAACAAACACACACACACGTGTGTGTTGTTAAACGTTTAAAATAAGTATAACAAATTTCGGGTCAACTACGGTGAAATTTAAAAACTTTTTTAAACATTAAAAAAAAAAAAAAAATTTTTTTTAAGAGAGACGACCATCATGATAAAAAGGTAAAAACCAAAAATACTTTTACCAAATGCAAAATTATTTATCAGATTTAAAAGAGTTTTAATAATATATTTAAATTTTAATTATTATCCGGTTCAAAAGGTCACGAAGGGATTTTTAGAAGAAAAAAATTATTATTGGTCCGATAATGAAAATATTTTCCGTTAAAAACAACAACAACAACAAACAGTTTCGAAACTTTTTTTTTTCTTTTCAGGTATCCCGTAATTCTTTAACAAAAAAAAAAAAAAAAAGTAAAAAATTTAAATTAAAATAAAAAAGTTAATTGTTACAGAGTTGGAAAAGTATAGATAATAATAATAAACGTACGGTTTCGTATGCTAAAACAGGTACACGCGAGACGGAACGGTTAAATATGATAAAAATTATAATATATATACGTAATTACTTGGGGAGATTATATTATGATTAGGCACCCAGATGAAATCTTCCGATAAATTTAAAAAAAAAAAAATGTCCACTCTCTCTCTCTCTCTTTTTATATGAAAACAACACAAATCATGTTGTTGTTGTTGTTGTTGTCTCTTTTGGATTTTAATTAAAAATATAAAAACCAGATAAAACCAAATCTCTCTCTCTCTCTCTTTTATATTATCATCTTAATTTTATACGGTTTATATATGCCATTTTTACTAAATACACATGTTCGCGTTTTTGATGATCCACATCTCTATCTTTTGCCCTCCATTTTCCGTTTTCATTTTAATCTCTTTACCTCTTTACCCCTTAACCCCTCACCCCTCTACCCATTATTGTTTTGCATTCGTAAGGTTTTTATTATTATTATTTATAAACGTTAAAACCGTTTTTTTTATATTATTTTTATTAATTTAATAATATATATTTATAAATATAAATAAGTTGTGATAAATGCGTGAAATTAAAAGAGTTTTAATAACTGTAATAATAATAATTATAATATTAAATGGAATAATTTTAATTCGATTAAATATGTGATTTTGTGGTGGGAGGTGGGGCGGGGCGGGAGTGGGAGGTCACGCGCATTTAAAAACAAAAAAAAATTGGGAAAATATTTTTTTTTTAAAAAATATAATTCGATTCGAAAAACTTAAAAAAAAAATTGTGTTAAAAAGGATTACGTAATAAAAAGGTTTATTATTTACAAAATAAATTATTAATAAAATTTATTTATTTATTTTTTATTCGGTTAATAAAATGACAAAAACAAAATGGCGCGGAAAGGAGTTTTGTTGTGTGAGGGCATTTAAAAAAAAAAAAAAAAACAAAGACAAAATCATTTTATTATTTAAATTTTTTTACTCCCATTAAAAACTTTAAAGAGAGACGAGAGACGGGAGATGGAGGGTGGGAGTGGGGGAGTGAGAAAGGGGAAAAACGAAAATGTTTTAGAAAAAGAAAATCAGAAAATTTAAGTATAAAATATCCCTCTGAAGATCCCTTTTCAGCTATTATCGCGGTATTAAACAATCACAAAAACGAAAGTCTCATAAATACAGATCTTTATTTTAAGTATAATAAAATTTTATTGACTTTTACTACTTGGCGGTGGTGGTGGTGGTGATGGTAAAATTTAAATCTTACTTTACTTTAAAATTTTATGTTTAATCTTTTGCTAAAAATTAATAAATTCACTTAATAAAGTTAACAAGTTAAATTTTGTTGTAGTGGTAGTGGTAGTAGTAGTAACGATGACGGCGGTGGTAGTGATGGTAGTAGTTAG
>NW_002987776.1:49643-50838 GCF_000006295.1 Pediculus humanus corporis | reverse complement strand
ACGAATCTAAATTAAAAATCTTAGCGAGATATTTGAAGGTTAAACGTTTATTTTTTAATATAAATTTCGTCCGAGTTCAAAGTTCAAGGTTTTCAAAGTTTAAGTTGGGAAAAAAAGTTGAATTTTTAAATTATTAATTTTTGACTTATTAATAATAACAGCACGCGCGCGCGCATTATATTACAACAAAAAAATAAAAAATAAATAAATTATTTCGTATAAAGTTTTTTCCAGCAGGAAACCAAATTTTTTTTCTCTTTTTTTTTTTTTTTGTTTAAATTTATTTTTATTTAATTACCCGTTAAGATAAAAAAAAAATTTTTCTTTTTTTGATAAAGTGCATGTTATTATTGTGGTTGGAAACTTTTTTTTTTTAGCAGAAGATAAAATTTAAAATATTAATAATACAATTAATTAAAAACAAAAAACAAAAACCCTCCCGAGGGATTTTTTTTTTTTATTTTTAAAACGTTTATTACGGTATATATAGATAAAATATAAATAAATGAGAGAAAATTACGGCAAAGCCTCCGAGATATTTTTTAATATTTTTTTCGTAAAATAAATAAATAGAGTATGTATGTGTAATTATTATTATTATTTAGTTATTACGTTAAAAGCGAATGAATGAATGAAACGTGTTGTTAATTAAAAATATAAAAATTATAAATTTTGTTGTTGTTAAATTAAACAAAACGTTTCACTTTTTTTTTTTTTATTATATTATGGTCGATGAAAATAGTAAATTAAATTAATATCATAGAGTAACAAAATAGAAAAAAAAAAAGAAGAAATTTACGATGTTTTATTATTATTATTATTATTATTATTATTAATGGTGTAAAAAGAAAAGAAGAATTTTAAACATTATTCGAGTTAACGATGACGTAATAAAATGTTTTTTTTTTTTTTTACTATTTTTTTTTTTTCGAGTCGAACGAATATAAAAGACGCGTAAAAAAAAAAAAAGATGAGGAAGAAGATGAGGAAGAAGAAGATGAAAAGGGGATGACAAATAAAATAAAAAAAAAAGAAAAGATTTTAATGATTTACTTATAATACGGGAAATAATTTGCTGAACTCAAAAAAGGGAAAAAGGAAAGGAAAAATTGAATGATGACGTCACAAAAGGGAGTAAAAAAGAAAAAAAAAGATGATTTGGAAATAATGGAAAAAAGAGAAATAAAAAAAGGAG
>NW_002987776.1:44784-49623 GCF_000006295.1 Pediculus humanus corporis | reverse complement strand
AAAAATAAAAACGTTAATACGTAATAAAAATTACAATGGTTATGTTTTACGATCCCTTACATATATATCTACCACCCCGCACACGAATTTATCCTTATTCCGCCCCCCTACTCCTCCTCCTTTCTCTTCCCTTCTTTAAGCCCTTTAAAATATTGAAATTTATTTTTTTTTGGGGATGATTTTTTATTTTTTATAGAAAAGTCAAACGGGGTGTGGAAAAAAAAAAGAAAAGAAAATTTTTCACAAATTAGAGGCTAATCGAATAAATAACAAAGTCAAAAAAAATTTTTTTCTTTTTTTCTTGTTCCTTTTTATCCATTTAGGTTTTTATCAAAGGAAAAAATAAAAAAAATTTTTTTTTTACTGGATAAAAGATTAAAAAAAAAAAAAATTTTTTTTTTTTCCTTGATAAAATTGACGAAAATCTGAAGAGAAAAAAAAAAGGTTTAAAAGCAGGATTAGATTTCTAGGATTAAGGTGAAATCTATTTTCCATTTGATCTTTTTTTTTTCCTTCCTTTCTTTCAAGGGGACCAACGAACTTTTTCCTTTTTTGATTTAAAAAAAAAAACCTTTTTTTTTGAAATTCTTTAATGAGGTTTTTACCTTTTTTTTTCCTTACCTCCACCCCCCCCCGTCACTACCTCTCTTTACTTTAATCATCTAAACACAAAAAAAAAAAAAATAATAATTACTGATTATCTTTTTTTCTTTCTTTTTTTTTCTATTTTTTTCCTCTCTCTCTCTCTCTCTTTATTATCGTGAGAGTAAAATAGAAACCAAACAGCAGCAGCACTACGAACAAAATCAAAAAAACCCCACACAAAATAAACCCCGCCCCCCCCTCCCCGAAAAAAAGAAAAACGTTAAAGTCCTTTTTTTTTAATAAAAATTTTTAATCTTTCTATTTGTCAACGACCTTAACAATAATAATAATAATAATATTTACTAATTGCATGTGGTTTTCTTTCATTTCTTAAGTTAGCTTTTTTCATTACAACAATTTTCCCATATGTTCAGCGTAAATTTTCCTCTTAATCTTAAAATTGAAAAAAATCAATCGCTTCTGCATTACTTGACTTTATTTATGTCCGAAATTTGTATATCGTGTGCATACATTAATGATGGAATGCATGAGGGAAAATTATGAAATGGGGAAATAGTAGGAAAATTAAGTATTGAAATAGTTTTGAGGAAAAATTATACGATGACTGACTCATAATTGTAATGGAGCAGAATAAGAGCAAGACAAAGAAAGAACCATAAAAAATCTTGTTCTACTCTCGACCTTAGTCGACAAGGATGTGAATATCACTTCTCTTGTTTCTTGCCACTCCATAGATGTCAGTCACTGGAGCCCAGTTCAAGACGAGAATCGATGTGGCGCTGTTTAGGTTATAAAAGACGAAAACCTATTCAACGACGTAATATGATTGATATTCAGGCATTTATTCCTTGAAGATCGGGTAGAAATCTGGAAGGAATATCTAAAACCATCCGACAAACATGTCGACTTGTCGCGTTGAAAAAAAAAAAAGACGAAATGAAAACAATTCTCGTTCTTGTGTCGACCTGAGAATGATGCCTAAAACGAGGATTGTGATTTTTAATAAACGGATCCCCAGGAATCAACTCGTTTCCGTCGAATAAGATGGTCTCAGGAAGACTTACAAAAATTTTTGTGATGTCACAGGTTATAACAAGACGAAACCTACCCATCAGGCGTGCAACTCACTGATATTCCTTAGGGATCGACAGGTAGAAACCTGAAATAAAAATTGAAAAAACTCCAAAAAATGCAAAAGGAATTCTCGCGACAATAAGTGATGATAATAATAATAATAATAATATTTTAGAACAAATCCGAAAAATTTTAAATTTTCAATTTAAATTAAATTTTTTTTTTTTTTAAATCTAAAAATTAAGTTAATCCCGTTTAATCCGAATTAATCTCAAATTAATTCCTCAATAATTTAAACATTACAAATTTTCCCAAAAAATGAATTTTCGTTCCGGTAATAATATTACATAATTGTACGTAAGATTATAAAAAAAAGAAAAAGAAAAATGGCGGTCGGTCGTTTTTCCTCGTTGAAAAAGTAATTTCAATTTTGTGTGTCAGGTAATCGAAACGTAGGATGCCACCATACCTGTGGATAATTACTTGGCATTATTATCATTGTGTGAAAAAAATTTTTTTTTTCATTTTTAAATAAATGAATAATTCAATGGGTCATTAAAAAATAATAATGATAATAATAATAATAAACGAATATTTATCTATTATCAACGTTTAATTTATAAATAATAATAATTTTACGCGGGAAAAAAAGAAAAAAAAATTTTAAATTAATTATTCGAGTCTTTTTCCAAACAACAAATATTATTAATCATCATCATCATCTTTTTTTCTACCTGGCGTATAAAAGGCGTGCAAAAAAAAGAAAAATTCAAGGTTCGGTTCGGGGGGGGTAATTTTTTTTTTTTTTTTTTTTAAAAAAAAATTAATTTTCGAACCGCGTTTAACTGGATATACTCGTATGTGAGGCGGGTAAGGGCGGGGGGGTTTAAATTTAAAAAAAAAAAAAAGGGCCTTATTGGAATTTTTTTTCTTAAAATAAAATAAAACGTTTTGAAGAGAGAGGAGAGAGAAAGAAAAGAAGAAAAACTGCTGGAGAAAAAAAAAAAATTTTTTTTCGTGACCTTTTTCGAAGAATGGCCAAAAAAAAAAAAAAAAAGTTGTGAGATTTTTTTTTTTTTATATATACATAAATTTTTCCAAAACTTGAATTTATTATGGAATTTTTTTTATTTTTATCTGATTCTCATCATTTGAGATTTACCTGTTGGTCGGTCGGTCGATATCATACTGGAACGTTTTCTTTTTATTCCAGAAAAAAAAAATCAGTTTTTTATACGTAAATTCCGATTTACTCAAAATCGATAGATGCTGTTGTTATAAAAAAAAAACGAATTTTACGTGACTGGAATTTTTTTTTTTTTTTTTTGATTTATTTGATTCATCAGAAATAATTTTTTTGATTTTGTTTTAATCTGTAAAAAATCCGCGAAATTAAAACTTTTAATTTTTATTTTCTAAAAAAAATTAAACTGACGAACGATTTTTTTAACGCCATTTTTTTTTCGCCCCCCACCCACCCTTCACAAGTTTAGGTAATTTATTATTATTGAAAACGTTCGACTTTTATACTTTAATTTAATTATTATTATTATTAAAATTAAATCCTTCGGACTCACAAAAATTTATTATTATTATTATTAATATTATTATTATTATTATTATTGTTGTTGTTGTTGTTGTTGTTGTTGTTTTTTTTTTAATAAAAGTTTTTAATTTTATAACATTTAAGATTGATGAAAGAAAAAAAAAAAAAGAATAAGAAATGATTAAAAAAAAAAGAAGGAAAAAAATGGCGGGGAAAGAATCGTAAAGGGAGGTAGGGGGAGGTGGGAGAGAAGGAGGAAATGCACGTAAGAAGGTGAGAAAAGGTTTAAAGGATTTAAAAAAATAAATCTTGGATTTGTTCTAGAAAAAAAAAAAAAAAAAAGGTTTCGTCGCTTTGAAATGTCATTTTGAAAATAATTTTCATTTTCCTCCTTTTTTTTTTTTTATCTTTTTCATTCGATTCCCTCTTCTCCCTCCCCCTCCCCCGTCTATTTTCATCCTTTTCCGTCGTGTCAAAAACCTTACCTGACGTGAATTGTTTTGAAAATTAAATAAATTTAACGCTTAGTGTGAATGAATGAACCTTTTAATCAACCTTTCCGATTCATTATTATCTCTCTTATCACGTTTTCGCGGATTTGTTAAAATAATGTCTCGCGAGTTAAAATTTCTAGAACTTTCGAAAGAAAGAAAGAAAGAGAGAGAGAGAGAGAGAAAGGGAGAGGGAGCCATTTATTTTATTTTATTTTCTTTATTTTTGACTACTGACCCGACGAAATCGGGAAAAAATTATCGAGTCGATTAAGCACTCTTAAAAGGGGGAGAGAGGAGGAGGAGAAAGAGGAGAAAAAAGGTCAAAAGGTTAAAAACACTTGATAGATGATGATCGTCATTTTTTCTTAGAAAAAAAAAAAAAAGCTTCAATAAAAAATTTAAAAAATAATCATTTGAATTTAGTCTGAGGTTTTTTTTTCTTCTTTAACCCCCGTTTATACATTTTTACCTTTCTGTCTGTCTCTCTCTCTCTCTTTCTCTTCTTCCTTTTCGTCTTGTTTAAACTACGTTTTTTTCTCTTTTTTTTATACCCTTCGACGTAAAAATATTATTCCACGACTATTGGTTTTTTTTTTTTCCTCTTTTGGTCATTTCATCCAATTTTCGGTACATTGAAATTTTCTCTTTATCGATGCCAGGAGGATGGAAAAAAAAAGGAAAGGAAAGTCACGGCGGAGTCTTCAAGTATCTTTTCCTTTTTTTTCCTTTTTTTTTCCTTTTTCATTTTTCATTTTCTTAACAAAATCACCCTTTTGTGGACTACTTCATATTTACCCTTATTCCCAAAAGTATAATTTTTTTTTTTTTTTTTTAAACATTCAAAAAGGAAATATTTGTTTTACATTTTCTTATTTTCACCCTTTTCTATCCTTTTTTTTTTTTTTTGAGGCGGGGGGGAGGGACCTCGTACGTAGGAAAATTCCTGATAAAAATATATAAAATCCTTTTGAAATTTTTTTCTTTCTTTTTTTTTTTTTTGTAAAAATTTAACCGGAAATAAATTTTTTATCGGTTCATTATTATCATTATTTTACAAAAAAAGTTTTTTTTTTTTTTTGAAAAAAAAAATGTGAAAATGGTTAATTTTAAATGGAAAAA
>NW_002987776.1:37036-44251 GCF_000006295.1 Pediculus humanus corporis | reverse complement strand
CCAGTGACGATGAGACAAAAACAAAATCATTAAAAAAAAAAAATTTAAATTTTATCCGAGTGAAACATTTCATAAAAATCATCGTCATCGTCATAATCATCATCATCATCATCGCCATCATCATCATCATTATTATTATTTGCAATGGTAAAAGATTAAGAAAAAATAATTTTGTTAATGTGTTCAAAGGAAGGCCAATAAAAACAATGTTTTTAAATTAACTTTAATTTAAACAAATCCTTTCCTAAGCTTCTTTTCTCCCTCTCTCTCTTTTTTTTAAAAATATATATTATTATCATTATCATTATTTGTATTTCATAAAATTGTTTGTTTATTCGTCTGTCGTTCTGCCAGTTAAAATTTTTATTTTTATTTTTTTTTTCAACATTTTCTTCAAAACAAATAAATTCGAAAGGTTGGTCAAAACAATCGAGAGAGAGAGAGAGAGAAAAATTTCTTATTACGAATTAAATTTAACTAGCCGGATAATGAATGAATGAATGAATGAATGAGAGTGAAAGAATTAAAAAAGAAAAAAAAATAAAAGTTTTTCGATGTGCTGTGTAGGGGGGAGGGTGGGAAAGGGGAGGAAATAAAATAAAAAGGTTTACACAAAATAAGGGTTGACGACGACAGTCAAAAGCACTCAAATCCATGAAGTGATAGAATAAAAAAAGAAAATAAATGAAAGTTGACAAATAAAAAAAAAAAAAAAAACAAAAAACAAAAATAGTGGAAAAGGAAAATAAAAAAAGGAGAGAAACAAAGGAATAAAAAAAAAAAGAAAAAAGGAAAAAAAAAATTTTTTTTTTAAAAAAAGTAAATGGTTGAAAGATTTCTTTATACCCGTGCCTAAACTACTTTACTAAATTGACATTTATTTATTTTTCTTTAGTTGGTAGTAGTGGTAGTAGTAATAAAAAGCTACAAAATGGCTACTACTAAAAACTAAAATTATTGACTGACTACAACGAAAGTAAATAAATAATAATTTACAGAGAGAGGAAGTAAATAAAAGGGAAAATGCGTAGGTGTAAACAAAAAGAAAATTGATTGAATGTCACGTGATTTATAATAAAAATATAGAACCGCTATTCAAACCACATTTAGTCGGCATTTTTTTTTTTTTTTTTTTTCAATTCATCGAATCAAATTTTTAATTTCATTGTCAAGGTTGCGAGTTCACCTGTAGTTTCTTCGTCACGTTCATTTATTAAAGGTTGGAAAAAAAAAAAAAATCGATAATCGAATCGATGGTGGGTCGATAACAGGTACATCCGGTTTTTTGTTTTTTTTTTTTTCGATTTTAAAATCCGATAAAATTAAAATTTTTCGTTATTAATATTGGTCTTTTTTTTTCTTTCTCTCTCTCTCTTACTCTGTGTTCTTCTTTTTCTCTCTCTCTGTCTTCTTCTTTGCTTCTCTCTTTTTTTTACTTTTTTATTTTTACAAAAAGCACAATTTACGTTTTTTTATTGTTTCTCATCTTTCTCTCTTAGTTTTCTTATTCTTTTTCAACCAACAAAACTCTCTCTCTCTTTTCTTTGCATTCCTCTTTCTCTCTTTCTGTATTTCCCTCTCTCTCTCTCTCTTTCTCTTTTTCTCTCTTCCCCTTTGTTTCTCTTATTTTTCTTTCTTTTCTTTTCTTTTTTTACATAAAGGAAAATATACTTTTTTCGTCTCTCTCTTTCTCCCTCTCTTAATTTTTTTATTCTTTTTCAGCCAACAGAACTCTCTCTTTCTTTCTTTGTATTTCTTTCTTTCTTTCTCTTTCTCTCTGTCTTCCCCTCTGTTTCTCTCATTTTTCTTACTTTTTTTTTTTTTTTTTAACAAAAAGAACAATATATTTTTCTGTTTTTTTTTTGTATCACTCTCTATCTCTCTCTTATTTTTCTTTTTTACCGACAGCATTCTCTCTCTCTCTCTTTTCGTATTAAAACGCAACAAACAAATTAAGGTAATTAATTTTATTTTTTTTTTATTCGTCGATGAACTTTTGTATTGTGTACGCATTTTTCGACCTTCGTGAAATTAAATTTTCGATTTTATTCGGCTTATTATTGAAATTTTTTTTTTTTTTTTTTTTAATAAACAACGGGGGGGCCGAAATGTGTCAGGTCGATTCTTTGTAACTAACATTAACAAAAAATAATAATAATAATAATAATAATAATAATAATAATAATAATAATAATAATAATAATAATAATAATAGTAATAATAAATAAAATTTTTTTTTTATTTTCAAAATTACATCTCAAAAAATTTTATTTTCTTAACCGTGGGTGGCGACCATTAAAATTTATTTAATTATAATTTTTTACTTTTTCTTTCCGCCTCCCCCTCCCTCCATTCCCCCCATTTTTTTTTTTTTTGTACGTTGAAACATATTGTTTTTTGTTTTCTTTTTTTCTTTTTTTCTTTTTGTTTTTATTTTGGGAATGAAAATAAAAAGAAGATTAAGGTGAAGAAAAACCTTGGCGGCGGGAATCGTAGGGGGAAAAGGAAAGAGGAGGTGGGGAGAGGAAAGGGGAGGAGGAAGGGTTAGGTTTAAGGAGAGGGGAAAAATTTTGTAACTTTATATTTCAAAAAAATTCTAAACGAGGAAAATACCTTTTTTTTCCCTTTCCCCACCCAGCTTTATTTTCTCTTAAAACGGGCTTACCGATTTCTCACCGCAACGAGCCCCCTCCCTCTCTCTCTCCTTCTCCTCTCCTCCCCCTTAACAAAACAATCAATAAATAAAGAGAAAATAAAATCGGTCGTAAAATAGTTTTAATTCCGATAAAAACTTTTTAAATATTATTAAAAAAAAAAAAAAAAAACAAGAAAACATTATTTAAAACGTATTTTTCGGTAGACCAAAAACTTAAATATTTCGATTTAGAAAAAGCCAAACAAAAAAAGGTTTTTTTTGGAGGGAGGTAGTGGGGTAAGGGAAAGGAGGAGAAAAGGAGGGTAAAACTAAAAAAAACAAAACTATAATTTGAACATTTCGTGAAAAATAAAAAAAATAAAGTTATTATTATTTTGCGGTCGTTAAAAAAAATTTTTTTTTGTGTTTATTTGCAAAATTATACATTATGTTGTAATTAAATTGTGTTTTATGTTTAACCTACGACACAATTTGTAATGGCGACGTTACAACAACAAAAAAATTACCAACAAAGCACATCTCCTGTAATTAAACAATATTTAAGAATGTGAACCATTTTTAATACTTTTCGCAGCAGACGAAAATAAATTTTTTTTTTTTTTAAACGTGTCGAGTTTAATTACAACTAATGCCACACCACAACGGTGTTTATTGATACGATGACGTTATCACGATGTGAAAATATTGTTTGTCGTGTCACACGAAAAGTTATTAAAAAAAAAAAAAAAAAAAAAAAACCTTCTTCTTTTTCTTAATGCGAAAGAAAATTTTTTTTTTTTTTTTTAAAAACATTTGGGGGTTTCAAAGTGAAAAAAATAAATAAAAAGGGTTGGGGTTATTATTATTATTATTATTTTAACATGGTTCCAAATTCAATTTCATCACACTTATTTTTATATTTTAGTTATAATAATAATAATGTATAAAACTAATTTTTCCTTTCGTTCTCACGAGAAAGCACTCAAATTTTTCTTTATTTATTTGTATACGCGCCAGCGGGGGAAAAAAAAAAAAAATAAATAAATAAAAGCAAGCAAATGGAAGGAAGAAAAGAAAAGAAAAAAAAAAGAAAAAAAAATGAATGGATGAGGAAGGAAAAGAGTGAGAGTGAGAGAGAGAGAGAGTGCGTGAGCGTCGTGTGTGTGTGCGTAAAAAAAAAAATGTGGGGTTTGGAAAAAAAAAAAAAAAAAACGGAATAATGTTACCGCACGAATTTTTATTTTTTTATTTATTTATTTATTTTATTTTATTTTGCGGATTTTTATTAAATAAAAATTCGCGTGTGCCGACAATAAAGTTCGACACGTATTTATTTTACGGCGGAATACAACAAAAAAAAAACCTGATTGATCATCCCTTCCAAATTGACACGTGTTCAAATCCATAAGGAATAAAAACACAAAATAAACTCATATACCATTTGGACCATTTGCTCGTGCCCACTTTCTCATCCCTTACCACACGCACGCACGCACGCACGCACGTACGTACGCACGTATACGCACACCCCCGAGAGTCCTACATACATACATATATATATCGTTAAGAACTTTCGGCCAGAAAATTTAACGTCCATCGAAAGTGATTTATAAATAATAAACAGGGAATTGTAAACAAGTTTTAAATTTTTTTCCTTTTTCATTTTCCCATCTCTCTTTCTTTCTACCCACTCTCTTTCTCTCTCTCTTTTTCATTTTTCCTTTTGATCAGTTTTTGATTTAGGTTGAAATTTTCATTTAACTGTAATTATCCAAACTCTTTTTAGAGTTCCCAATAAGAAAGTCAATAATATCGAAAGTAAAAAGGAAAAATATGAAACAATATTTTAATAATTTATAAATTTTACGTAGGCGCGATGTAAAAATACCTTTTTATAAATTTCACTTTTAATTTTTTTAAATACTAAAAAAATTTTATTAAAATTCTTGGTCATGACGATGGTAAATATAACATTTGGGTGTTTTTCTCTCTCCCTCTCTTCCCAATAAAATTTTTAAATTTTCGGCCCCCCAGAATCGACAAAAAAACGCGTCAGGCTGGAATTTTTTTTTTTTTTTTTAGTTGGTAGCTCCGTTTGAATTTTATTTTTTTTTTATAAAAAAAAATTTATTTATTTAAGTTTAATGTTCACACCTTAAAGTCGTATGTCACACCGGGTGGTACCTGGTACTACTACTCCCGTCAAATTTTTTTTTTTTTTTTTTGTTATAAATGATGCAAAAGATATGTGGTAGATTGAAAAAATAAAATGATAATAATAATAATTTTTTTATGTTTTTAAATTAAAATCACACCCCGGGGGAGAGAGAGAAAAATAAAATAAAAATAAAATTATTAAATCGTTTTTTTTTTTTTTTTTTGATTTGTTTAAATAAAGGATCCGGGTAATTATTAATTCCGTGAATAACCAAAAAAAAAAAATTATAGCGCTATAAAAATCGTAATGCAAATTAATAGTGATTATTAAATACATCACTGTCCAAAAAAAAAAGAAACGAATAAAATTTTGTAAGTTTTTGTTATTATTATTATTATTTTATTATTTATTTGATTTGTTGCATTTGTCTTTTGATATAATGGACGAAAATCTTGAATAAAAAACCGGAAGTGATAAAAATAAAAAGAAAAAAGAAACAAAATTTCAAACGAATTTATTAACGTAACCCTCTAAAATTCACTTGAGTCAATTATTTTATACGAGACTATCCAGTTATTCACGTTAAATAATTGTGTCTTCTGCTTTTTGTTTGTTTACATTTCCCCCCCCTCCCTCACGAACGACATTATTTTACTTTGTTTGGTTTGAAACGAATCGGATAAAAATAACCGAATTTAGTTATAATTTACCAAAAAAAAAAACGGAAATGTTTTAGTTACGATAAAATTTTTTAAAATTTGTTACGTCATCCCTCCCCACCCCCGCCTTCTTTTTTTTCTCTTCGCCTTTTTACTTACTCCCTCCCTCCCCTTCCCGCCGAAAAATAAAAAAAAAATTTATTTCCAACGATCGGATAACTAATAAATATTTACGGTCTTTTTTTTTTTTGTTATATTTTTCTGGAACCCCTGGAGAAAAATCCTGGTGGTCCGTTTTAACAGAAAAAAAATTTTTTTTGTTTTTAAAAATATTATTATTATTATTATTATTAGTATCATTATTAAAAACGTACGAAATTTTTATTTAAAAAAAAAATGAACGCGTTGTATTGATGCAAATCGTGCGGGTTTTTTTTTTTTTTTTTAAATATTCTACCCGATGTAAACCTTTATCTACCTATTTCCGGTTATTCGATTATTTTTTAAACCTGTGCTGCGGGTTCGCGTTCGTATCACGTTCGCTTTTTTCTCTTTTTTTTTTGTTAAAAATAAAAAAGAAAAAAATTAAATTTTTATTATTCCGTTCGGTGTTTTAAAAAAAAAAAAAATCATTGAAAAACGAACCGGAAATAGTTTAAAAAAAAAAAAAAAGGAAAACGAATCGGATTTTATGTTTTTTCTTCTTCTCCTAAAATAAAAAAAAAAATGTTTGAGGGGTTGCTATTGTTGTTGTTGTTGTTTTTGTCGTCGTAAAGTTTGTTAATATATAACTTTACTAAAAAGTAATAAATAAAAAATTTTTTGACTTATATTGCGCGTAGTAGAATGGTAGTAATAAAAATTATTATTATTATTATCATCATCATTATTATTATTTTACCAAAAAACCTAAAGTAATTAATTGGTAATAATTTTTATTTATTTTTTTTCATTTAATAATTTTTTCATTTTGTATTTCGTACACGTTTAAATTTAAAAAAAAAAAAAAAAATTCAAAGGGTGGCATGAGGGGGTAGAACGGGGGAGTGGCATTGGAAAACGCGGCGTCGTTCGCACCCCCTCTCCTAAAAAAAAGTTTTTTTTTTTAATTCTCGAAGGTCAAAAAGGTCATTGAAAATTTACATCCTTTTCATTCGTCCTAATGAATTTATTTATTTATTTTTTTATAAATAATAATAATACATACTCATTTACGTATGCATGTTTGTACAATTATTATTATTATTGTTATTTTTTTATTTTTAAATAAACGCCGAGTCAAGATTTAAATAGGAAAAGCGGGAAAAAAAAAGGAAAAGAAAAGAAGAAAATTACGGTGGTGACTCAGGATTAATTCACACATTCAGGGGTTGAAAATGAGAGAGAGAGAGAGAGACGGTATTAAATTTAGAGGGAAACGTTATTTTTTCACTCTTCCTCCCTTTTGAAAACCGCCCCCTTTTCATCCCTTTGCGTCGTCGAAACCGTCGTCCGATGGCGTTATAATTTTCTAACCGCAAACAATTCCTGAGAGTAAAAGAAAAAAAAAGAGAGAGAGAGAGAAAGAGAGAGAGAAAAAAAAACACAAAAAAAACCCCGACAATTTATATAATCGCATTATGCATACATACATACATACATAAAAAAAGATGTTGTTTTTATAATAATAACACGCTGATATTCACCCACGCACACGCACACCATGCACACATACGTACATGTATACAATAGAAATAAAATTAAACGTAACATTGTTCGAGAAA
>NW_002987776.1:30829-36646 GCF_000006295.1 Pediculus humanus corporis | reverse complement strand
TTAACGTTTAACATAATGAAACCTAAAAATATATATATATATATATTTTTTTTTCTTTCCTTCCTTCATTCCTACCCCGGGATTATATTAAACTGTAAATTTTACATTTTTTTATGACGTCTTTTCCTGTTTCTTTTTTATTTTTTTTTTTTTTTTTTTTACTCGTCGTCTGGTTTATATTAAAAAACATTTTTTTTTCTCTCTTTTATCCTTCGAAATTGAAACGTCCCACGTTGCTTTTGTTTTATAGTAGTTCATAACCGGTTATTATTATTATTATTATTATTATTATTATTATTATTACGACTAAGACGACCACCACCGCCGCCGTCGCCGACATAACTATTTTTTTTTTTTTATTACTTTAATATTTAACAATTTTTTTTTTTTTTTTTTCACCTTTATGTGTAATATTTTCGTAAATATTTTTTATTATTAAACTAATAATGATAATATTAATAAATTACGTTGATATTTTTTAACTTATTAAAATAAAATATAATAAATTTAATTTATAAAAAAAAAAAAACCATGCAGCCATTTTATTTTTGAAGGAATAAATTCACACGTTCGAAGCTTAAGGAAGAAAAAAAATAGATTTTTACTCATCAATTTATAACCGTTTAAAAAAGAGGGAGAGAGATAGAGAGAGAGAAACGGTCAGTTAAAAGGTGGTAAAAAATCCATTTTTATTATTATTATTATTTACGTTCGGTATTTAAAAACTCGAACGGCAGACGACGACGACGACGGCTACGGGTTTATACACCCGTAATAAAATAATAAAGTAAAAAAAAAAAAAAAAAAAAATTCGTGTTTAATTAAGTTTAATCCGTGTTTACCGTACACAAAAGCTTAAGGGCACGTTTATTAAATGCACATTGTATCAATATTATTAAAACGGGGTTAAAAACGGGGTGCGTGTGCGCGTGTGCGTGTGCGTGCGGGTGATTATAACACGCACGTCCAAACCCCATTCACTTATTCCCTTTACTTTTTTTTTTTTTCCTTTTTCATTATGATTCGAATGCTGATTTTTTCTTTTTTTTTTTTTTTATCAATGTATACACAAATAAAGAAAGAACTGACAGAGAGAGAGAGAGAGAGAGAGACAGAGAGAGGGGGAGGGGGAGGAAGGGGGAAAAGATTATCAATTGAAGTGTTTGAATAAGAAAACGTTTTGAAAAAATTTAAAATTATTATTATTATTATTATGGGAACATTTGCATGCGATGCCAACAACGAGGGTACCAGCCGGAAACTTGAAATCATTTACATCCTATGCTACTATATATATATGTATAATTTAAAAATTAATATATTCAAAAAAAAAACGGTTGATTTTGAAAATTTTTTTTTTGTTTGGGCGTGGAATTAGAAAACGATTCTCAACAACGACGTGGATTCAACTTAAATTTTTTTTTTTTATTATTTGTATAAGAATCGTACGAGAGTGAGGGTGGACCCCCCCAAAAACACTTGATCTCTTGTTCATCTTCATCTAACGCGTTTATCGTAGACAATGACGTTCGTTTTTTTATTCTTTGGCGGAAAATTTTTTTTCTTTTTTTACACAAAAGAATTAGGAAAAAAAAGAAGAATGAATAAAATTTAATTGATACGAAAGAAAGAAAGAAAAAAAAACTAAAACGGAAATTTAGTCGAAGAAAGGAAAGAAAAAAAAAAAAAAAAAAAAAAGGAATGGATGGAAACGGTTAATTTTGAAATTCCGGTTCCGCCACCTTTTTTTTATTGAAAAAAAAAAAAAAAAGAATCGATTCGAATACAAAAAAAAATTTTTTTTCTTTCTTTACTTTTTAATTAGCCATTTTTTTCGATTTTTTTTTTTGATTTTAACCTTTGACCTTTGTTAGAAAAAAAAAATAAAAAAAAAGTACAAAGGATCAAAAAGGTATTCGTACACGTAATTTTTTTTCTTTTTTTAAAATGTTTTTGATTGTTTTTGATCGTTTATATATAAAATTGCTTAATCATTTTTTTTTCTTTTATCTCAACGAAATAATAATAATAATAATAATAATAAAACAATGTGATTTTTTTTTTTCAAATTCAATCACTTGTTGCGGTTACATTGAATACGAATGAAAAAAAAAAAAAAAGTTAAACAAACATACAATTTAAGGCGTTGCTATAATAAAAAATAATTTTTTTTTAATTGCTTTCCATTACGAAAACAATAAAATGTTTTTTAAAAAAATTTACCACATGTATGACGTCACGGTATTATTATTATTAAATAATAATTTATTGATATTCGATAGTAAACTGGTGAGAGTTAACCTGTTAACATTGAATAATTATTTTTAATTCTCCTTCCCCGTTTTGTTTTTTTTATTTATTCAATCGAATTTAAACAAAAAAACCCTCCTCTCTCTTTTCCTCTCCCCTTACCCCTCCCTTCTCCTCATCCTCTCCTTCGTTTTAATTAATTAACGAAAAAATGAAAATTATTTTAAGAGTGTTGTCGTCATCATCATCTTGGCCATCATGGCTATCAAAACCACTTTTTTTTTGTAAAGTCTTTAAAAATTAAATTTAGTGTTATTATTATTATTATTATTTTTATGTGATATCGTTACGATTGTTTCAAATAATAATAATAATAATAATAATGAACGTGATGAATGGTGTTAATAGGGTACAAAAAAAAAATTATTACTTTGAATAATAAAAAAAGTAAAATAAAATTGATTTAATTGTAACAAGATGATGATGATGATGATGATGATGATAAGGGTTAAAGGTTAAACGATAATATTAAAAATTTAAAATAGTAAAACGATACAAATAACGAACGATTCCGGTGAGATTTAATCACACCGAGAATGGAGAGAAGAAAAGAAACAAAGAAATAAATAATAAGTGCCAAGATAAAAATCAGTAAAAACAAAATGAATTAAAATGGGGAGGAGGTTTGGGGAGGGATGGGGTAGTGGGAGGAGAATGGAAAATAATAAAAATTTATATCAAAAGGTTTTGTTTATGTTTCACCGTGATCACACGTGACTTTGGATAAATGATACCGTTCGATTTTTTTTTTTTTTGTAATTAACAATTAAAATCAAAAAAAAATAAAATAAAATTGAATGTTGTGATTGGAATTTCCGACAGGTTTAAAAAGTTATGTTTGTTTTTTAATTTTTTTTTTATTTAAAAAATTGATGACGTCATATTAAATCATTACACGTTACGATAATGTCATCCGAACAACAACAACAACAACAACAACAGGAGTAGAAGAAAATTCATTAAAATGCATAAGAAAAAAAAAAAAAATTTAAATAATCGGGGGTCACTTTTATTAAAAGATTAAACGTTTCAATTTGAAAAATTATTATTATTATTATTATTATTATTAATCAACACACCTATCCGAATTTCAGATGATGACGTAAAATTTTAATTAAATAAAATTTAAATTATAATAATAATAATAATAATAATATTAAGATGGAAAACGACGTTGACGAAAAACGACAATAATAATTTAAAAATTTTTATTCTCACGAATCTTACCCTCCGACTACCGTTTGGTTTGATTTATGTAATAAATGAATGAATGAATGAATGAATGATTGAATGAATGAAAAATAATTAAAATGTAAAATAGGTTGTAAAACGATTCGAGTTTTCGTTTAAATAAGATTATTATTATTATTATTATTACTTTGTGGTCAAAAATATAAATCCAAATGACGTTTTACGTTATGTATATGTATATATTTAATCCTTTTAAAGATGCGTTGCGGATTTAAAGGAGAGGTCAGGAGTCACCACCGAGATTAAAGAGGGGGAAGGGGGAAGTCGGATAATGAAATATTGTTTACGACGACCCTGCCCTTCGTGCGTTTGAACCCCCTGCAACCCTTTGAACCCCTTTTTTTTTTTTTTTTTTTAAAATTTACACGAACCCTGAATCGACAATTATCAGTCTCGGAAACGGAAACCGGTCAACCCCTTTTAAAATTTTAAATCAATTTTTTTTTTCTTTTCTTATTCTTTTTCTTTCGCGCGTTTTTTTTTTTTTTTATTTCAACTCGACAAATGCAAATGTCATTTTATTAAATAAAATGGTCGCCATTTTGTTTTTATTTTTTAAATTAAAAAAAAAAAAAAAAAAAGAAAAAAAACGGATCGATGATTTTTGCGAAAGGGTTTTTCATCATCATCATCATTATTTTCATTTAATATTTTCCCTCTCTATCCCTTTCTCTCTCTCTCACACTCTCACGCTTTAAAAATTTTAAATAATAATAATAAGTAAAATACAAACGAGTATAATGAAAATAATTGCACACGTAATTTTATTTATCCGTTTATTAATTTCATGCGATAATTATTATTATTATCGTCGTCGTTGTTGTTGTTGTTTTTGTTGACAACGCGGAAGTGATTAAACGTGACACTTTTCTTCAAAAAAAAACAAAATTGCATGTTGTTACGTCGTGACAGGTCACGACGACCGATTGCTAGGTAAAAAAAAAAAAAAAGTTTTCCCGTACAAATTAATTGATTTCATCTAATTTTTTTTTTTTTTTTTTGTAGCAAACATTCTATTTTTGCTATGCGCGCGTGACTCACAGCAAATATTTATTACTTTTATAATAAAATTTAATAAATACTTTGTTTGACGATATATCTTTTCTTAAAATTTTTTCTCGAAGAAAAATTCGAATCGTTTTTTTTTTTAAATAATAATCGTGATCCATATAAAAAAAAAACTAGAATTTTTTTTTTTTTTGCAATGAACCGCAGCAAATTTTGTTTTTATTAATTCACGATTTAATTATAAGTTTATCGTAACCACGTGACAGTGATACAACGCCCAAAAAATTTTTTTTTTTTTAAAAAAAAAAGGAGGTTCATTATCAACAATTTCCGTCACATTTCAATTAGTTATTAAAATAATTATGAAGTCGCCATGTTTTTTAGGTAAATAATTAATTAATTAAATTTATTAATTATTACTGCTCGTTTTTCAATTTTTTTTCAAATTTTTTTTTTTTAAAAAGAAAATTTAAGGATACATAAAATCACTAGATAATTTCACTGTTGTCTTTTACTGTATGATGGCATCATAATGACTTGTTCTAAATGATGTTTAAATGGTGGTTCGTTCTTATCAAAAAGCATTTGATAAGATTCCATTGTTAGCAAAACGTTTTTATTTAATGGGGATTTTGCATCCGTTATAACCGGACTGCTAGTCGTCGATTTCACACCTGAATGGGAAAAACAAATTTTTATTTTTCGAATCGTTAAAAGACTTATTTCGACTCGATAATAACCCACGTTTACCGTTTTTTTTAGATTTTTCCGCCGCGTCGTTTAAACCAACGTCAAATTTTTCAGACATGATGTTTATGCTTTCGGTTCTTGATACTTTACGATGACGTCATAGGGAAAAAGAAAATAAATTAATATTTTTTTTTTTTGGCACCTTTCGATAACAAAAAAATTTTAAAAAAAAATTACCGGAAGTTGATGGTGTCGATTTTTCACTTAATTTGGGTTTTTTAAATAATTTCGTTTGACTCCGACTTGATATTATCATTAATTTTCTCCTTCTATATCTTTTCATAACCTTAAAAAAAAGGGAAAACTTAACAAAAATTTATCGGATTGTTTATTATTATTATTATCAATGCTGGAATGATATTTCTCACGAGCGACGTGATATTATTATTATTATTAATATGAAAAAAAAAAAAAATCGTCAAAGATTGAGGTTAAGAATAAAATTTATAATCAAACCTATGATGACACCCTTTTGCGGTTTTGTTTGTTTAAAACATT
>NW_002987776.1:0-30809 GCF_000006295.1 Pediculus humanus corporis | reverse complement strand
ACAATTTAATTCATTATATTGCCACAACACAGAAAATGTCCAAAATAATAATAATAATAATAATAACAATAATAATAATAAAAAAGTTTTTGTGTTGTGAATCAAATTAAAAATAAACAATTCATTTTTTTTTTTTTTTTTTAATTTTGTTTTTAAAGTTTTTCATTTTTTTTTTTTATAAAACGAATGGAAACGTTTCGAAATTTTAAATTTTTTTTTTGGCGCCAAATACTTTGACGAACTAAAAACTTTTCTTATCATTTTGTTTTTGATTTAATATCAATTGGAATGATTTGTTTTTTATTTTTTATTTATCGAAAAACAAACAAACAAACAAACAAATTGAAAATGACGTATTCTTAATTATCATCATCATCAGAGATTTTTATCAGAGATTTTTTAACAAATATTAACTAAAATTTGATAAAAAAATTAACCGGTTTAATTGACTAGGATAGAAAATTTTCTTTCGTGGCAGTAGTTTATAAAATAATTTACTCCCACGATGAAAAAAAATTTTTTTCTGTTTCTCCGAACTATCAAAAGCACAAGACCGCTTTTAATAAAAATTTATTCTAATTAAATTTTATTGTCGGTCGTAAAAACAAAAAAAAAAAAAAAAGGTTAAAAAAAAAGAAAATGGCGTCGTCACGTGGTGTTGTTGGTCACTAAAATTTTTATAATAAATGATTTGAAAATTATCGGAAACCATAAAAAGAAAGAAAGAAAAAATTAATTGGTCATTTTCTTTGTTTATTTAAAAACCTTTAAATTTACATTTAAAAAAAAAAAAAAAAAAAAGCAGAAGACAAAAAAAAGGGTGTGTGAAGAGAGGGTAATCCAAAATCCAATGGAAAAAAAAATTAAAGTGGAAGTAGAAAAAGAAGAAGAAGAAAAATAATAAACGTAAACGTAAAAAAGCATTAAATGACCTTTTTTTTTTTTTTAAATTATTAAATTTTTATTTTTATTTTTTTTGACCTTTGACACTGACCGATTTTTTTTATTATCATTATTTTCATTAGTATTATTATTATTATTATTATTTTATTACGATTTTTTCTCTAACTCCACGTTACGCCGAACGAAAAAAGGATTTTAATACTCCTTTAAACGTAACACTAACGATTATGACTACGACTACGACTTGCAATAATAATAATAATAGTAATATTAATAATAATAATAATAATAATAAAAATAATAATAATAATAATAAAAACCTGTGTGTGGTTTTTTTATAAAAAATAAAATCCATTTCGTAATAATAATAACGGTTTTCGTTTTTTTTTTTTTGTTTTTTTTTTCTTTTCCCTCCAATTTAATTTTAGACCGTCGCAGGGAGGAGGGGGTATAAGGGGGGGGAAAAGATGGCGTTTCTTTAGGTTATTTTCTGATAACAAAATTTTTTTTTTTTATTTTTTCGCGTGAATTAACAAATTTAAATATTTGCATGGTAATTAATAAAAAAAAAAAAAAATTTTTTTTTTCAGTTTCAAAGTCGTTAACGACGACGTAGGGGAAACACCTCGTGAATTATTACAGGTAACAAATTTACTTTGTGTTATTTATTATTACACGGTTTTATATTTAAATTATTATTATTATTATTATTATTATTATTATTATTATTATTATTATTATTATTATTATTATTATTATTATTATTATTATTATTATTATTATTATTATTATTATTATTATTATTATTATTATTATTATTATTATTGTTTCTTTAACTTTTCGCAATTTTTTTAAATTTTCGCCTTTTTGAACAAGGAATGTGTGAATACGTGGATTGTACTTTGGAGTAATACGTGTTTTTTATTTGCGTTTCGTTTTCAAGGAAATTATTAAAAAGTGATGCAAATATCTAATGACACGATATTTCATGCTCTCGTTTTATTTTTCTTTATACTCACTCACTCCTTACACTCACTCGTGGCACGAGAATTTTTTTGTTTTACTGGAATAATGAAAGAGTAGGTTTTCTTATTTATCGTCATTAAAAAAAAAAAATTTGTCTCGAACGTTTTATTCAAAACATTTTTTTGGTTAAAACGAACGTGTTGATAACATTTACAAACGCCCCCCTTTCCCCCTGACGGGAAAAATTTAACGAAAAATTAATTAATAATATTATTATTATTATTATTATTATTAAAATTCACATCCGGTCGGGTATTTGTTTGGTTACGTTTTGAATATTCGAGAATGCATTCAATAATTTTTTTTTTTTTGGATTCTTCTGAAAAATTTTTTTTTGAAAATTGGCTCCACCCATTTTTTTCCATTTAAATAAATAAATAAATAATAATAATAATAATGATGATGATGATGATGATGATAATAAGGTGGTTTTATAAAATCGGAAGAAATAAAAAAAAGGAAATATATGATGAAAAATCCAATTTTTACGAACGGTAAAATTCCAAAAAAAAAAAAAAACTATTATTATTATCATTATTAATATCAATAATAATAATAAGAATAATGATGATGATAATAATAATTTTTTTAATTAATGAATCACGCGAAATTCGCATTGATTACGAAACAATAAATTTTTTTTTCTTTTTTTTTTCTCCACACCTTTTTTTTTTTTTTTTGTTTTTTTCCAGAGTAATAGAGGTTAAGAGTGAAAAGAAAATTTTTAGTTTTTTTTATTAAAAAAAGAAAGAAAAAATTAAAAATATTCTCCAGGTAAAAAACTGGAAAAAAAACCATTGTTGTTAAGGTAAAGTGATGAATGGCGTGTTTTTCCAGGCGGGGGGGGGTGGGAGTCTCCTTTCGGACTGTTGGTCCTCATTGAAATAAGAAGCGACATCAATCTTTTCTGTTTTTTTTTTTTTTTTTTTGTTATTTTCAATACATTTTGTCGGTGGATGATGGAAAACGCAAAGGAAAAGAAAGAGGAAAGGGAGGGTGGTGGTGGAAAAGGGTGTGTAAGAAAGGAGGATGGAAAAAAAAAGAAAAAAAAAATAAAAAGGAAAAAAGAAAAGCGAAGCTTAATAATGGTTGGGCATGCTTTGAAAACAAAATTCAGACAATTCATTTGAAACTTTAATTTGAAGTCGTGAGAGAACTCAAAACGTTTCCAAAAAAAAAAATTTTTTTTTTCTTCTTCTTCTTCTTCTCCTTCTTCTTTCCTTCCTTTCTTCTTTTTTACTTTTTTTTTTGTTCTAGAACTAATTATGAACCTTCGATTCATGTTAATTGTTTTTAAACGTTGTTTTTAAAAAAAAAAAAAAAATTAACACCAACTCGTCACTAATTAAATTTTTTTTTCTTTTTTCTTTTTTGTGCGTGCGCGTGTGCGTTTCTCGCTTTTCTGCAACGTTTAATTTTTTTTTTTTTATCTTTTAAACAACGTTTTAACGGTCGAACAAATTTTTTTTTCCATATTTTTATTATAATACTTTTTACAAAATTCTTTCACTCTCCTCTCTCGTAGATATTATTATTATTATTATTATGGTTATTATTATTATTGATTTTTCTAATACGAACTTTCTAGAAAAAAAAGAAATTACTTATGATTATTATTATTATTATTATTATTATTATTATTATTATTAACTCGTGAATAATTTTTTTTTTTTTTCCTTTCGTTCGGGGGGAAAAAACAAAAAAAAAATTTTTATTTTACTTGTGACGTCACATACATAAACAATAGCAGAAGAAAATAATTTTTGCGACTATGAAAATTTTATGTATTAATTCAATTCGTGGTTGTTTTTAACAGGGAAATGTAGGGAAATTTTTTTTTTTTTGTTATTTTTTTTCCCCGCCGCCGCCGCCATCATCATCTTCTTCTTCCACGTTTTCATTCGCGATTTTTTCTTTATTTTTTTTTTTTTTTTTATTATCATTTCTCTCGATTCACGAAACGCTATTATTCCTTTTTAAATTTTTTAAGGGAGTAAACGAGATACGGGGAAAGCGGAGGGAAGATAGAAGGGGGGAAGAAAAAAAAAAGATGAAATTTACATAATTTGAAAACCAAAAAAAAAAAAAAATCCAAATGACAGAAACCGAAGGGGAAAGAAAAAAAAAATTTAAGGTTTGAGTACATGTCAGACAATGGAAGTTTTTTTTTTTTTTTTTTTTTTTTAACATCAGATAAAAATGAATTTTTTTTTGATTTATTTCATTCCTATTGATGATATCTTTTCCTGGAACGAATAATTTAAATATTATTATTATTATTATTATTATTATTATTACTAATATATTTTTTTTTTTCGAAACTGAAAAAAAAAAAAATTCACTTCGTTTTCTTTCATTGTTCTCTGGAGACAATGGAAACAAAAAAATCAAAAAATTGTCAATCAGTCAATCAAACGTTACAAATTTTTTTTTTCCTTTCTTTCTTTCTTTTGTGCGTTCGTTATTTTTTACACTTCCTTATTATTATTACTATTATTATTATTATTATTATTATTATTATTATTATTATTATTATTATTATTATTATTATTATTATTATTATCCACCATTAAACACGACAAGGCTACTTGTCGGAGTTTTTAAGTATTTATCCGAGGTTTCTACCCGATTCCTTAGGGACAAATACTCGAATTTCGGTGGTGCCACTTATTATAAGATAGCACCACATCAATTCTTGAAGGTCTTCCTGAGTCCGTCTTTTTTCGATGGGAACGATTTGTCTCCTGAACTGGGCTCCGGTGACTAACATCTTTGGAGTGGCCAGGGTCAGAAGCAGTGAAATTCACGTTCTCGTCGAGCTGCCTCAGGTCGACAGTAGAACAAGATTTGTTTTTTGGTTCTTACTTTGTCTTGTTCTCATTTTTTTTGCTCTTTTAAGCCAACAGCACGTGGCGTTCTCAGACGGTCACCCATCCAAGTTTGCACCACGCCCGATGCTGCTTAACTTCGGTGATCGTACGGGAACCGGTGTGACCAGCACGCTATGGCCGTTGGCTTTTATTATTATTATTATTATTCATCCGAATAGATGTAATCAATTAAATATATATATATATTAAAAGAAAATATCTCAGAACGGTTTATCAAGCGTTCTTTCACTTTTTCTCTACACTAGTAATCTAATGCCACGATATTTTTTAACGTTAAAATTTATTAAAATAATAGTCGTGGAATTAGAATAAAAAATTGATTTTATTTTCATTTTTTATCACGGCTATTGTGTTTTATTTTAGGAAAAAAAACGCAACAAACTTTTTTAAATAAATTACATAATAATCGACAACAGGAAAATTTATAGAAAAAAAAAAAGAAAAATTTCGAAGCATTAAATTAAAAAAAAAAAAACTATGACAATATAATTATTACTATTATCGCAAAAAAAAAAAAATTATTTAATGTTCGTTAAAAAAAAAAAGAAAAAGGAAAAAAAAATTTATTGTAAATAAAAAATTATCGTGTTGCGTGTTTTTTTTGTTTTAAACACACACACACAAACATACACAAACACCAAAAAAAAACTTTGAAATATTCTTTTTTTTTTTTGGTGATTTAAATTTTATTTTTATTTATTGACAATAATTTAAAAAATGGCTACCGCAAAATATAATTAAACTATTGAAAAAAAAAAAAAAAAAATGGAAGAAAAAAAAAATACCACACCGACAACCACGCAATAAATTATTAATTGGTAGTCATTGTTGTTATTTATTACAAAAAATAATAATATTTAATTATAATGCGCGAATCGTTTCCACTACCACCGCCACCGCTCCCGCTTCCGCTCCTCCCGTCCACATCCTACCCCTTCCCCCACCCAATTCACCTTTCCCGCCCCCTCCCTACCCCCATCGTATTTTTTCCTACTTTTTTTTTTTAAAATGGCACCCTCGTTATATATATAATAATCTTAAAGATTTTCATCGGAATGAGTAGGGGAGGTGGAGGAAGGGGAGGGGGTAAAGAAAAACCCATTGAGGAGTTTAATTAAGTTTACAACACGAAAATAGTCGGTCGACACACGCACGCACGCACACGCACACGCAAAAAAATGTAATTTATTCGTTAAATTTTTTTTTTTTTTTTTTTTTTTTTTTTTACGGTTAATAAATAATTTTAAATACTTCGTTATTCTTATGTCGTCATCATCGACGTCATTATCGTCGTCATCGTCGTCGTCATCGTCGTCGTCATCGTCGTCGTCATCGTCGTCGTCACCGTCACCGGTCTTAATTAAAAATGATAAATTTTCTTTAAGGGAAAAAAAGAATTTTTTTTTTCTTGTTTCCCGACGCCATGTTTCTTTTTTATCAAGACTTTTTTTAACCATTTTCTTTTTTTTTTACGATTCATTTCCGGTTGACGCGTTATTTAAATCGTGATTGCAAAATTTTCAAAAAAAAAAAATTAATAATATTTAAATTAACATTTAAACGTGTCGGAAAATAATTTTCTTTTACGAAAATTTAAATTAAAAAAAAATAATTTGACAGAATTTGTGATTTTTAATTTTCTGAGAAGGAGAGAGTGGGGGGAAGAAGGAGAGCGGGGGATTTTTCTTTTTCAACCGGTTAAGAAAAACTGAAAGAAGAAAAAGAAGAAAAAGAAGATGAAGAAGAATCTATTTAACAAGTTTTATAAATTCGCCACAAATGACAAGTACAGATAAATTTAAAATTTAATACTTTTCCACTTTTCCAAGATAAATTTTTAGTTAAATAAATTTTCATCGTTTTCGTTGATTTGATGTTCTTTTCCGGACCGAAAAATTTAATTCGTTGCGTAACGTTTCATTTCTTAATTTATATATTAAAAACTTCTTCTTCTTCTGCTTCTTTGAGAGTTTTATTAGTTTTGTTAAAAGAATATTATTATTATTATTTTAAACCTTTTCCATCTCTCTCTCTCTCTCTCTCTCTCTTTTTTTTTATTTTTACCGTTTCTTTCCTTTTTTTTTTTTTAAACAAAAAAATCTATTCGGAAAATTTTTGCCATAATTTGCGCAAATAATAAATAAATAATATTTTCAAAACCGCACGTCTTTTTTTTTCTTTTATTCTCCTCCCCACAGCCACCCCTTTCGAATGTGAATTTTTCCACTTTCACCCAACCCCCATTCTCGCTCCCCCCACCTGACATTCTTCCGAAAAAGACTACTAACGTTCGATTCGTACACATTTTCGTTTTAAAAAAAAAAAAATTTTTATCATTTTTCCCGTTGATTTGACCCGACATTATAAGGTTGTTTTTTTTTTTGATCCTTAGGGATGTTACGATTCAGATTTTTCTCATGAGAAATATATCGTAAAAAAAATATATAAATATATATACTTTTGAAACTTGAATTTATACATACATATATATATATATAAAAAGTTTGGAAACGAAAAAAGTTTTTTTTTTGTTTTCTCTCTTTCTCTCTCTTGTATTATCATTATAACTTTGCGTATATCCAATTTCTCCAGTAATATCGAAATAGTAATACTGGAATAAAAATTAGAAAAAGAAATTTCGGTATGTAAACGATCCGTAAAATTATTTTAATTTTTTTTTTTTTTTGCATAAAAAATGTAATTGTTCGTGTTAAAATTAAAAGAAAGTAAAAATTTCTTTGAGAGAGAGCGAAAAAGAGATAGGGAGAGAGTGAGAGATAGAAAGATCTGGAATGAAATTTTTTTTTTATTAAAAAACTCCTGGATAATTTTCTACAATTATCCATAATTTCATCTGTTTGTTATTGTTATTATTAAAAAAAAAAAAATTAGAAAACAACAAGAAAATAACAAAAATTTCTTTTAATTACGTCAAAATTCGCGCCAGTTTTATTTTGCAACGTCATTCTTTTTTATAATTTTAAAAACTTTTTCCTTTTTTTTTTTTTTCCTTTTTTCGGGAATGACGTATGTATACGTACGAAACGAAACAAATGAAAATTCGAATGGGATGTTTATAATAAAATAAAATATTTTTAAAATTCTCAATGGTAAAATTATTTTTAAACTTTTTCGTTTTTTTTTTTGTTATTTTTTTTATCGATATGTTCGATTTAAAACAAAAACATTATTTTGATAAGGTTATAAAATAATGATAATAACCTTTTAAAAATTCAAAACAGCGGTTTTTTTTTCGAGAGAGAGATAGAGAGAGAGAGGGGGAGGGGAATAATAATAATAATAAAAAGAAAAAACTAAATCTACTTTCATAAATGTCTCTGCAATTTTTCCTTTTACCGAGTAACCCCCTACCCCTGCCCTCATTCTCTCCCTTCTCACTCCAAAAAAAAAATCTGTTATTTGTTTTTTTTTAAAGGTAATTTTCCTTTTTTCCTTTTTTTTCCTTTTTCATTTTTTTTTTTTAAATTACCTATTTGATAAAAAAAAAAAAAAACGAAGCGGTAGTTTCACTAAGTAAAACGATTTCAAAAAAAAAAAAAGTTAGGATTTTTTTTAATTTTATTTTAAATGTAATTTTCTTTAAACTGTTTTATTATTATTATTATTATTATTATTATTATTATTATTATTATTATTATTATTGTTTCTTCTGCTCGGAGAGATTTGTAATTGGCAAATTATAAAAGCCTATATTTTTTTTTTTTTGTAACATCATGATTGTTATCGATTATTCATATCATCCTCATCATTCTCATCCTCATTTTCATCATTATCATCATTATCATCATCATCATCATCATTATCATTATCATCATTAACTCTAAATAGTATTTAATAATAATAATAAAAGAAATTAAATTTACGCGATAAAAGAAAAAATAAACGCGATAAAATACGAAAAGAAACGCAAAAGAATAACGAAAAAAATTAAATAAATTTGAATTTTTAATTTTCCCGCCAAAAATTTTAAAATTAAATTTTCGTTTTCGCTTATATTAAATTTATATATATACATATTTATATTAATTTTTATATATATACATATATATATATATATATATATATATATATAATTTTTTTTTTTTAATTTTGTTCAATTATTGTTATTATTATTTTTTCCACAGTTTGCATGATGATGATGATGATGATGATGGTAATTTTAAATCATTTCACTTAAATATTTAATAACAAACAACAACAACAACGAGAATGAAATTAATTAACCGTGAAAGTGCAAAACGTTAAGTAAAAAAAATATATATATATATATATAAATAATGCTAATGACGAAATAATTTTTAAAAACGATGCGAAAAAAAAAATTTTTTTTTTTTTTTTATTTAAACTACAAAATTTAAATGCTAGAAAGCTTTTTTTATTTTTTATAGACTATAATTTTATAGCAGTTAAAAAAAAAAAAATTATTTTTAAACGCGCCAACAAACAACCTCAAAACATTTACATAATTTTTTTTTTTTTAAATTAATTAATTATTAAAAAATTTTAATAGGAAAACGTACAAACAATTTTTTTTTTTTTAAAATGGATTAAAAAGCAGAAGACAAATTTTTATAAACATTATCATCATTATCATTATCATTATTTTTAAATTTTGTCGCCGAAAAAAAAAAAAAATGTCGGACACATTAAAATGAAATTTTTTTTTTCTGGGTAAATTATTATGGGTATTTAAAAATATTTCTTATTATCATCATCATTGTTTTTGGGGGGAGAGGTTAAGAAGGGGAGGTAAGAAAAAGGGAAGGAGGAGGTGGTAGGGGAGGGGTGGTAAAAAAGTTTTTGATTAGTAAAATTGGTAAACCGATAATGGACGGACCAGACTTTTGAACTGAAAGCTTTTCTATGTAATATAGTTTTGCGAACTTTCTGTCATTTTCCTATGTATAAAAAAAGAAAAAAAGAAAAACTTATAAAATTTCAAATAAAAACAACTTTTGTTTTGTTTCCATTACATCACGAAAAGGTTCTACTTTTTTTTTTTTTTTTCTTTCTTTTATATATAAAAAAAAAAATGAACGTCGGGATCGCTTTAACCTTTTTTTCTTCCTTTTTTTTCCTTTTTTCCTTTTTTTTAATTTTTTAAAGTTTTTTTTTTTTCTGTCGGTAATCGCCCTTGAGTGAATAAATTTTATAACGAAAAAAAAAAAAAATTTTTCTTAATACGTCTCGAAGGTATTTTTTTTTTTTTTTTAAATTCTTTTTCTCATTGTTTTTCAATCGGGGGTTATAATTTCTTTTTTTTATTAAATAAAATTAATTTAAAATCGCTTAAAGATATTCAAAAAAAAAAAAAAAAAATTAAATTAATTTTCTCTTTGCAAAAAATAATTTAATTAATTACCTTTTTTACGCACATGCAATCATTCTCACACGCACGCACAATCCTTCATTCACACGCATTCACACCCATACCGATCATACCTTTGCGATACATTTTTCCGCCATTTTTTTTTTTTTAATTTTTTAAAAAATATCACCATGAATTTTATTATTTGATAATAAATTTTTAAAATTTTATTAATTATAATTAAGAGAGAGAGAGAGAGAGAGAGAGAGAGAGAGAGAGAGAGAGATGTTCGGGGTTGCCGTTGATCGTTCATCTGTCTTTCTTTCACTTCGCAGCTCTGCATTTACCCTACTTCGATCGAGTACTCAGTTTCACCCCCTCGAACAAGGGTCAGAGCATCCCCAATGCCTCGAATGGTTGCTAGATCACGTATCCTCTTCCGTAGGTACAGGTCTGTTCTTGTTTTGGAGAGCTAAAATTGATTTCGACCCATTTCGACTCTACCTTGCTCTACCTCGGGCTCCTTAGAGGCATCCAAGTTGATGATTTACCCCTAGCAGACACCTAGTCGACGTGGAAAATCCAATTCTAGAACCCCCCTCATTAAAACATCCTCTCCAATTAATCGGATTAAAGGAACACACCACCTCTCCCGGCTATCATTATTATGTCTTATCAATTTTATTCGTTTTTAATACCGAAAAAAAGTAAATAAACATTAACACGTGGTTTTTACACCCAAACTTTTAGGTGTTTAGAATAGAAACGTTTTTTCTTTCTCACCTTCTCCCATCCTCCTCGACTTTTAATTTAATTTTCGGGGAAGAAGGGGAGGAGGTGTGGTCCGATTTGGGTGTAAAAAATAAAATTCGAAAGGTAAAAAAATTTAAATTATTGATATAAATAAATATTTTTATTAAGAAAAAAATTTTTTTTTTTTTTTTATATTCAATTTAAAATCACCTGTTACGCTTCGGTTAAGTTTTAAGGTTTTTATATCGAAAAGAAATAAAAAAAGAAAATGGCCGAAACATGACCGATCGTGAAAATGTTAAAATGAATCTCAATCCCCGAATCACGGTCGGTTTTTTTTTTTTTTTTTTTTTAGTTTATAGTCCATCGATTTCGAATGTTTCGGTCTATTGAATTCCATTTTCGTGTATTGGGTTTTTCTATTTTATTATTTTTTATTTTATTTTATTTTTTTTTTCAGCCATTTTGATTTCTCTAAAGTTTTACTAAGTACGAAACATTTAATTGTTTTTTTTTTTTTTTAGTTAATATTATTGCACCCGATGTTAAATCGTGCTTTAATCTTACGTCACAACAATAACAACAACAACAACGAAAATTATTTTTCGTGAGATTTTTTTTTATTATAACCTTTAACCTTTCGATATATATTTTTTTGTAGTTGTTGTTCGACAAGTAAAATCATTTTCGGTTAATTTTAAAAAATTGGCAAAATTTTTCTTTGAAAAAAGAAAGGTTTAATGTAAAAACAACCTTTTTGTCTCTCTCTCTCTCTCTCTTTTCTATTGTTGAACTAAGCCTATTAATCTTCACCGTTGGTCGGAACACAATCCCGGAGGCTTTTATTGCGGTTTCCTTTGAATCTTTACCTGAGATTACTCATTTCCTTTACTCCTCTCGCTAATTTCTACTTCAATCTATATAAAATGAAAACATCTGAAAGAATTTATCCCTTAATTAAAGTTTTCGAAAACAAATCTCACCCCTACCTCCCTCCCTTACCTTCCTTCTTCTCCCCACTCCCCTCTTCCTCCACCTCCCTCCCTCATACCCATAAATGTAAATTATACGGTAGTGAATGAGTGTGTGTGCGTGTGTGTTTGTTTAAAACACAACAGCCTTATCGATATTTTATATTAATAATAATAATAATAATAATAATAATAATGATATTAAAACAGGAAATTAATAATAATTATCGTTATACGTTTTTTTTTTTTTTTATAAATTATTGAAAATGATATAAAAATAAAAATTAAAAAAATTTTTAATTCGTATCCGAGAGAAAATAAATTTTAATTAAAAAAAAAAAAGGAAAAAAATTTTTTTCCTTTTTTTTTTCTTTCTCCTTTGAATAATTAAATAAAATTTTGATTGGAAAAACTCTTGGAAAAGTTATAAAAATAAAAAAATAAAAAAAAAAAGGAGAAGAAGAAGAAGATGATGATGATGACGAGAGAAGAGGTGGAAATAAAAAGCAAAAGTTAAATTTTAAATGATTAATAACTCTAAGAAAAAAAAAAAAAAATTAAAAAAAAGAAAATAAAAAAGAGAGAGGGAGAGAGGGGAGGAGAGAGAGAGAGAAAAGGCAAAACATTTTTTCGCATTATATTTAAGAAAAAAAAAAAAAAAAAAAAAAAAAAAAAAAGAATACACGAAGCTAATGAAGAAGTGAAAAATGGTGTGAGATGAGGCGCGAGGGAGGACTCGAGAGAGAGAGGGAGAGGGGGAGGGATGGTGTGAAAAGAAAGACGGGGGGGGAGGGCTAATTACATTTTTCAAAAACGCACAACTCAAAGGAAAAAGTAATGAAATTGCCAAAGGATGACGAACCACTTGTATAAGAAAAAAAAACTCTCTCTTTCTCTTTTTCCTCCTCCTCAAAAGAATTTTATTTTACTTTCTTTTTTTTTTTACTCTTTCGTTTTCTTCTTCTTCTTCTTCTTCCCTTCTTCTACTCTTTTTTTTCTTTTCTTTTTTTTTTTGATGATAATTAAAACACTTGTTGACATAGGAGCAACGTCTTACGTTACTGAAAAGGTTTTTCCTTAATTGCCAAAGGGAATGAAATCTTTCTTGACAGTTTATTTACACAAATGATGCAAATGAAATGATTTTGACGTTTCTTTAAAAAAAGAAAAAGAAAAATTTTCTCTCTCTCTCTCTCCCTTCATCTCACCTTTTTCCGTTTTTTTTCTTTTTATTTAATTATTATTATTATTATTATTATTATTATTATTATTATTATTTACCTTTTTACGAAAAGAATTTTAACGGTGGAAAATATTAGAAAAAGTGGGGGAAACATCATAGTTTGTTTTTTTTTTTAAACGTATTCAAAAGATTTTGTACAACAAACGACAAACGTAATTCTATAAAAAGAACAATCGAACCGGAAATGAAATAAAATAAATTACGTAATAATTTTATTATTTATGTAATTTTGATCGTTGTCACAAAAATATTATCAATAATAATTATTTATTTTTTTATTTTTTTTCATTTAATAAAATTTTCCGGGGGAGTTGAAAAAGAAAGGAAAAAAAAATTTTTTATTTAGGAAAAGGGAAAAAAATTACGTTTTCTTTTTCTTTTCTTTTTCTTTTTTTTACGAGTATTAAACGACAGAAAAAGAAAAAAAAAAGGAACTGATTTGTTTTCATCGGTTTTTCAAAAACGGATATGGATGCTATGAATTCCAGTTCCGGTTTGTTATTTTTTTTTTTTTTTACGAATCTTAAAAAAGGAGAGAGAAAATTTTCTTTTCCTTCCTTTTTTTTTTATGTATTTTTTATGTTTATTCACGCTTTCTTAAATAAAATTTAAAAATTTACTTGAAAAAAATAAAAGAAAAAAAAGACAGACAGACGGACAAACAAACAAACAAACAATCGAAACTTTTTCTCGATATAAAATTAATTTTTTTATTTTATTTTATTTTAAAATTATCATATAAAAATATAAAACAATGAAACTTATATTAACTTATAAAAAATGATGATTTTTCATAAAGTTAATATACAAACAAACAACAAACAACAAATTTTCTAAATAAACGACAAATATTTTTAAAAAAAATTTTTTTTTTTTTTTGGAAAATAAAACAATCGAAGAACTTTTTCCACCTTTCAATAAGTACGTTGTAAATAAATCAACGATTGACACAAAACAAACAAACAAACGAACAAACAGACAAATTATATACAAACGTAAATAAAATATATAAAACATTTTAATTTGTTTTTAAATTATTAAATCTTTCAAAATCTATATTTAAAAACTTGTTAAAATATTTATTAGTTTATTAATTAATAAACGACTAACTAAGTATTATTATTATTATTAAGTAGTATTAATTAATACTTCAATAATTATATTAATTCGACGATCTTTTATTTATAATGATAATAATAATAATATCTAAAATTATTAATTTGATAACGGAATAAATTTCGCGTGTCACAAAATTTAATTCGATTCCTTTTTTTTTTTTAAAAAAAAAATTTTATTTTATTTTTTCTGCTGTGGGGGGAAAGATTAATTTTATACGGAAGGGAGGGGATGAGAGGGAAGAAGAGGAGGAAAAGTACGAGATTGAAAAAGGATTAAAATATTCCAGAATTTAAAATTTTCCAGTCGGTGTGGTGCGACGAATAAGAAAATAATTTAAGAATTTTGTTATACACCCTCTAAAAAAAAAAAAAGAAAAAAGTCAAAATGTTTTTAAAATAATATTTAGGGAGAAGGAGGGGAGGCATCAGTTCGACTCCACTCCCCTCTTTAAACGTGAGTCCCTCCCCCTTTCTTTTAAATTATTCGTTCCAGTACATTTCTTCCTTTGGCGTTGTTTTCTGGAGAAATTGAAATAGTCTAATAATAACTGAAAAAAATTCGAAAAGTCTATTTTAAAATAATAATAATAATAATAATGATAAGTAATTATTACGTAATAATTAAATGGGCGGGGAACACGATCACGTGTGAGTCTTTGTTTATGTTTTTATTTTTTTTTTTGGAAAATATTCGATGACGTAAAAATCGAAATTGTAATTAATTATTTTATTTATTTATTAAATTGACATTTGACCTTTTTACTTACCTCTTTTCACAAATTTCTTTTTAAAAAATTATTAATTATTTTTAAATAATGATAATAACGGTTGTTTTTTTTTTTTTTGGAAGGAAAATGTCAATTTAAACCGTTTTAATGACGACGATTATTATTATTATTATTATTATTTTTGTTCAACGGTAGATTAATTTCGAGGTTGATAATTTTAACATTGAAGGTCGCGTTTTACTGTAAAAAAAAAAAAAGAAAAAAATTACAACGACTGGAGAATGCATGAGGGTATTTTTAGGCTTACACGATTCAATTCAATCATCTCTCTCTCTCACTCTCTTTATTTCTCTCTTTCTTTCTTTCTTCTTAATGCAATAAAACATTTTTTTTTTTTTTGATATTTTCTTTGATGAATCATATTTTCTAATTAATCTTAAAACCTTTCTGGTTATATATATATATTTTTTCCCTTACTCACTATCATTAAATTATAGTTTTATTCCATTAATTTTATTTAAAAAAAAAAAAAAAAGGAAACTAATGGTATTAAAATTACATTTGAATGAACAATTAAAAGATCAAATAGTTGTAATGATGATAATAATAATAATAATAATAATCGAAACCGTATAATTGTTATTAAAAAAAAACTAACTAACTGTACGTATTAAAAGCATTGTATCATTATTTTGACGTCACTAACGAACTTTTTTTTTTTTTTTTGATTTGTAAACGAGACAAGAGTTTCATTTAATTTTATTTTTAAATCATCTGTCTCTTTCTATACTTTTCTTAAAAGGTTACAAGGTTACAAAAAAAATTTTTTTTGTTTGTTTGTTTAATTAAAAAAAAAAACAAGGTTCGTCCGATACGCATACACAAACACACACAACAAACATTATTTAAACCGTATCGAACACTGTAAAAAAAAAAAAAAAAAACGGAAGTAAGTTTTTTACGCTTTATGAAATTCGACTTGATAATTATTATAATTGAATGATTTTATGAATAAATAATAATTTAACGCGCGCGTCAATATCACAGACTCACAAAAAAAAAAAAAAAAAATTGTTTTTGAAATGTGAATGAAACGAGCAAACAAACAAACAAACAAACAATCGGTTGTATTTTTTTTAAAAAGTAATTAATGTTTTTTTCACGTTATGAGAAAATGGGTAGGAAAACACAAACAAACGAATTTATTATTATGTTATTATTATTATTTTTTGGGTTTAAATTCTCACGCACGTACGCGAAAAAAAAATCGATTTTTTGTGTTAAATTCCTTATTACGCTCCTGAAAGCCCCCCCGTTTGATTTTTTTTTTTAAAGTGGAAAGGAAAATAAAAAAAAATTTTTTTTTTTAAAACCACTCGAATAATTTTTAATGGGTTGTTGTTGTTGTCGCTGTTGTTTGTCTCGTGTTTTTTTATTTTATGAGATATTTCATTTTAAAAAAAAAACGCGCGTAACGATTAAATTTTTTTTTGAATTACGCGCGTAAAAAAAAATTTGAAAAAATCAAAATGGAAAAACTAGTTATTAATTTTTAGTAATCTTTATTACGCCACTGAACTAATTTTAATAAATTTTATACATACGACTTTTTTTTTTTTTTGAAAAAGCAATAAAAATAAAAGAAAAAGAGTTTGTTGTTGTTGTTGTAATAATAATAATAATAATAATAATAATAATAAGTAGAAGCATTACCAATAATTACTTAATCAGCTTTTTCTATGTGGTTCTTATGTGCGCTTTGCGTGTTACTTGAAAAAAATTTTTTTTTTTTTTCTTTTTTTTTTTGTTATAAAAAACTTTGTCGGGTTAACGCCCCGATTTTGAAAATAGTTAAACGAAACAATAAAAAAAATTTTTGTCGTAATAACGAACCAAGTGCTGACAACTTTTAAAAAATAAAAAAAAATAGCGATTAATATTTTTTTTTTACGGGGTTAAGTAAAAAAAAATGTGCGTTTTGTGCGTTTGCTTATGCGTTTAAGGGGTAAAATTGGTGGTGGTGGTAGTAGGAAAGTAAGAAAAAATTATGTTTTTATGTTTGGGTAAACATATTATGTTCGTGCGAGTAGTAAAGGACAACAAAAGACGAACAAACATAAACACAAACAAACACGCACGGATACATGCAAACATTTAAACGCGACGTAATTTTTTTTTTAACGACGTCGCGAAAGGCAGAAAGAAAGAAGCAGAGAGAGAGAGAAAAAAAGAAGGAAAGAGATAAAGAGAAAGAATGAGAAGCAGAAAGAGAGAGAGAATGTTCTATTAAGTTAGATATTAACATTTAACACAAACGAAAAAAAAAAAGAAAGAAAGAAATTCAATATGGCGAATCGTTTGAAAATTACACACACACGCATGGATTGTTTATGTGCGTGTGTGTTTGTTTGTTTGTTTGTTTATATAATTTGATGTTTGTCGGATCGCGAACGCGCCTTAATATTTTACAAATCACGATTTATTACTTTATTGATTTTACATTAATTTTTTTTTTCCTTTTTCTTTTTTTTTTTTTATTGGTTGGATTGTTTCAATTTTTTTCATTTCATCAAAATCATAAACTTAAATTATTATTATTATTATCATTATTGAAATTTTTATTAAATTTAATGGGGAGTTCGGGGGGAGGGGAGGAGCAAAATCTTGTTTGTTTTTATCTTTTCTTTTTAACTTTTTTTTTTTTTTTTGTACTTGTCGTAATTATTAGTACTCTTGTTTTTTCTATCTGATTCACGTTTTAATTTTTTTTTGCGTGATTTTTCTACTGCTTCGACTACGATGATGACCGTAATAATAATAATAATAATAATAATAATAATAATAATAATAATGCCTCACGAATGGATTATTGAGGCATTGAAAATATATAAAGTAGACCCTAATATTACAGCGTTCTGCGAGAAGAGTATGAAAAATTGGTGCACCCAGCTGGAAGTGCAAAAATACTCTTCTAGAAAAATATTTATAAAACGAGGAATTTTTCAGGGAGATTCATTGTCGCCACTTTTATTTTGCATGTCTTTAATTCCTCTATCCAGACAGCTTAATATCAAGGATCAAGGATATGAGTTGGTACCGGGAGGCAGGAAAATTACCCATATGCTATATATGGATGACTTAAAAATTTATGCCAAAAATGAAGAGGAGTTAAATAAAATGTTACGGACGGTTCAAACCTTTTCCTCTGACATCAACATGAAATTTGGTTTGGAAAAATGTGCCAGAATAAATATTGTCAGAGGAAAGTTAAAACAAAAGCAGAATATAGAAGACTCCGAAGAAGAACTTATTAAAGAATTGGACCCTGGATCATCATACAAATATCTGGGGATTGAAGAAAATTTTGGGATAGCCAACAAGGAAATTAAACCTCGATTGAAAAGAGAATATTTTAAAAGATTGAGGCTTATATTACAGTCGGAACTGAATGGAAGAAATAAGATAACCGCCGTCGGCACATTAGCAGTTCCTGTAATAGAATATAGTTTTGGCCTCGTAGACTGGACGAAAGAAGAAATCACGCACCTAGATAGAAGGACAAGAAAAATATTAACCATGAATGGTGCGTTACATCCAAAGGCTGATGTGGATAGATTGTACGTCAGCAGGAAAGATGGAGGAAGAGGATTAAGACAAATAGAAGCGGCACACCAGAATGCCATTATTGGAATGGGAAAATACATAGAATCCCATCAAGAGGACCCTATTTTAGCCCAAGTTATACATGCAGAAGAAAAAACTACAAAAAAAGGAGTTCTGAAAAGGGCAAAACAAATCGTCCAAGAAAATAAAGAAAATGAGATAATGGAAGAAGGGCAACTTGCAACTTATAATAGCAAAGCCCAATCTCAGAAGAAATTAATAGGCAAATGGGAACAGAAAAAATTACATGGGCAATACCTAAAAAGAATAAATGCCGAAGATATTAATAAGAAGAGCACGCACAATTGGCTACGGCGTGGAAAACTTAAAATTGAAACAGAAGCGTTTATTACAGCGGCTCAAGATCAGGCATTGCGGACCCATAACTATGAGAAAGTAATTCTCAAAGTCCGCCAAGATGACAAGTGCCGAATTTGCCAATCTCAATCGGAAACCATCGATCATTTAATTTCCGGTTGTCCGATACTGGCAAAACATGAATATTTAGAAAGGCACAATAAAATATGTCAATATCTCCATTGGAGTATATGCCGAGAATATGGAATGGATGGATTACCCAAGGAGTGGTACAACCACATTCCAAGCCCGGTTACGACAGTAGGTCCATGCACAGTTCTATATGATCAACAAATCCACACTGATAGAACTGTGCCAGCTAACAAACCGGATATCATACTCAGGCATAATGGGGAAAAATGGTGTAAGTTAATTGAGGTATCCGTGCCGGCAGAAAAAAACACCACAGCCAAAGAAGCAGACAAAAGGCTGAAATACAGAAATTTGGAAATTGAAATAACCAGGATGTGGGGAACAAAAACTGAAACGATTCCGGTCATCGTGGGAGCATTGGGAGCCATGCCACATTCAATAAAAGGAAATTTAAAGAAGATTATGAAGAACCTAAAAGAAGAAACCATCCAGGAAATCGCACTATGTGGGACGGCCCACATTCTTCGGAAAATATTATAAATAGCACCACCGATATTCGAGTATTTGTCCCTAAGGAATCGGGTAGAGACCTGGGATAAATGCTTAACAACCCCGACAAATAAGAGCCTTGTCGTGTTTAAGAGTGACCATAATAATAATAATAATAATAATAATAATAATAATAATAATAATAATAATAATAATAATATTTATATCGAAACGAATTTGAATGATTCACGAATTTTTTTCTTTCTCTCTCTCACTTTTGTTTCGTGTTTTTTTTTTTTTTTTCCAATCGATTTCTTTTTTTTTTTTCTTTGTTACAAGTAATTAAATATTAATTTTGTCTTTCTCTACGTTTTTTTTATTTTTTTTATTTTTTTTATTCGATTGTATTAGTTTGTTTTTTGATTTTTCCCGTCAAAGAAAGTTTCCGTTTGTGTTATTTCCATTTATTTAAAAGCTTTTCACGTTTACTTGAATTCTATTATTATAATTTCACTTCATTTATATATATAAAAAAAAAAAAAAAACTTAACTTTTACCTATTGTGTGTTTACAAAAAAAAAGAAAAAAGTGGTTATTGTATAACAAATTTCACTTTTCTTTTTTTTAATTTATAAGTAAAGTGAATAAAAAAAAAAGAAGGAAAAATGGAAGGGCATCGAAAAGACTAAGAATAAAAGGTTTGGAAAAGAGAGTAAAGAGAATGAAAATGAAAAAAAAAAAAAAAACTGGAAGCAACGATGACGATGACGACGATGACGCTTTCATAACTTTTTTTTTTTTCTTAATTCATAACTTTAACTTTTTATTGTATTCTCTCTACCCTTAAATTACAATTTAAAAGTTTTTTTTTTTTTTTTTAAATGCATTTCCCTTCGCTCCACCCCCTCCCTTCCCCTTTAACTACTTCTTGTCCTTCGTTGATTAATACAAATAATAATAATAATATTTTTTATCCAGAAATAAAAAAAAAAAAAATTATTTATGGAAAAACACTCGAGAAACACTCGAGAAAAGAGAAATTAATTCGATATCAATTTCTTATTAAAAAACAAAAACGGGAGTGGCGGCGTATATACGTACGATGATGATAATGATAATAATAATAATAATAATAATAATAATAATAATAATAATAATAATGGTAGTAATAAGAAAAAAAATATATATATATATATAGAAAATTTCAAAAGCCATCTGCTTGCACGCGCTCTCGTTTAAAAATGGAAGCAATAAATCAGAAATTCAAAGCCTTTTTTTTTTTTTTTAACGTTTTTCGGGGTTGGAAGAAAATTCCCGAAAAAAATTATTATTATTATTATCATTATTATTATTATTATTTCCCCACTTTAAAATTTTTGCATCTGCTTTTATTTTTTTATAAATTTCTACCGTGCTTTCCTTTTATTAATAATTGTCGAAGAGTTGAAAAGGAAAAAAAAAAAAAATTTTTTTTTTAGGGTCGACGCACCACGTCGATTCATTATCGAGTTTATATTACGTAAAAAAAATCGATCGATCAATTTTATTATTATTATTATTAATATAATTCCTCTTCCCTTAAAAAAAAAAAAGGAAAAAAATTTTCCAGTATTTAATGTCGTCAATCAAACGAATTATGAGGACGATGCGGAAATCATCAATTAACCGATGGTTCAATTGAATAAAACTAAACGGGTAACAAATGTTGTGACAGTCAGTGGTGGATATGGGTCAAAGGATGAAAAGATAATAATAATAAGAAATGGAGAGAGAGGGGGGGGGGAAACAGAGAGAGAGAGAGAAAGGGGATAACGCTAGGGTCAAAAGGGCAGATGAGAAAAAAATAAAAAAAAGGGATTAATTGTTATTTATTGGGGATGATGAACTGGAAAAAAAAAAAAAATTGCAATGTTATTTCAATGACGTCATACAAAAAAACTTTCTGGAATATTTTATCAAAACTTTGTTTTAATTAAAAATCAAATTGAATGTTAAGAACATGACGTTCTAGAAAAAAAAAGAAAAAATATTTAAAAGGGCCTTAGGATGCTTTTGAGTTTTTTTTTTTTTTTTTGGAAAATTTTACAAAAACTTGTCAAAACTAAAATTTAAAACGTTTAAACTAAACGGAAAACTCATCGGATGTTTGCTTTCCTTTTTTTTTCTTTTGGAAAATTTTAATTACTCTATGAAAACGTAACAAACACATACACAAACAAAACAATATGACGTAATCATAATGAAAAAGATTTTATAAACAAAATAATAATTTATTACTCTCACCGGAAGAAGGAATCGATTTTTGTCCAGTTAAAAGAAAAACTAATAAAAAATTATCGAAACGTTTTCGGGTTTGTTTTTTTTTGGGAGAAGGGTAGAGGGGAAGAGGGGAGAGAGGGGTAATAATGATAATTATTAAATATAATTTTAACGGGCAAAAACTAACTATTTTGCAAAACGATTTTAGTGAATTTCCCAATTTAAAAAAGCCTCTTTCAAAGGGAACGCGAAGAAGAAGAATTTTACGCGAGAAGAATTTTCCAAAGACGGAAAATGAAAATTACTACTATTAAATCTTTGTAATAATAATAATGATGATGATGTGAAAATACGAAGCAGAAGTTAAATTAATGATGATGTAAGTGATAGAAAGAGAATAATAAAAAATTTTTTTTTTGTCGGCGACGCGAAACCTCCTTTTCTTCTTCCTCATCATCATCATCATCATTATCGTTAACCGTTTTTTTTTTTATTTTCTCCAGGAATAATATATTAATACAACGTTTATGGAATTTATTACTTTCGAACGTTTTCCCCCACCCCCCACCCCACCCATCCCTTCGCGGTTAAATATTATCCAAAATAGTCCAGCTCCTTTTTTTAAAAGTTTTTTTTTTTATCTTTTCTTTTTTTTCCATTTTTTTTTTCCTGGAGAAATTTCGACGGAGCGAATCGGTCCCAAGTCGGCGACTAATTTTTCATTTTATCTTCCCTTTGAAAAAATTATTATTATTATTATTATTATTATTATTATTATTATTATCATCATTATTATTATTTTTTTTGTAATTTAATAAACTTACGGTTTGTGAACTTGTTTGAACTTTTTTCACTGCATTTTTACGACACTAAATGTTTCATCATTATCATTTACCACCACTTCCGCCACCACCACCACAACTACCACCATCACCACTACAATTATTATTGTTATTATTTATTACAATTTACACGTGCTTTCATTTTGCAGTCTCTTCATTGTAATTCTAACTCGCGCGATGATTACAAAATTTAAATTATTTAAAAAATTAATTTTTTACTACAATTTTGACTTTAAACTACAAACTTAATATTTTGTAGTTTTTTAATAATAATAATAATAATTTTTTCTTTTACATCACATAAAAAAACGTATTGTAGTGATTTTATAACTCGATTAACTCCTACAATCAAAATTAAAATGTTAGATTTTATAATTTGTAGTGTAAATTTACGACGTATTATACCCGTTATTTACTTTTTTGTAATAAAAATTTAAAATAATTTTATTCCCGCCTTTTTTTTATTAAAAAGTTTAAAATTTAAACAAGAGTTCAAGTTAAAATTTTATTAGTTATTAGTTTGTCCACGTCACGTGATTAAACTTTTCTTTAAACATCATCAACATCATCATCACCTGTCTGTCTGTCTCTCTGTCTTCTGCAGATTTTCATTTAAAAAAAAAAAATTTTCCTGTTCACGAGTATTTAGAGGAGGAGGAGGAGAGTAAAGAGGAGGTGGAGGAAGAGAAAGAGGGAGTGGAAAAGAGGAGGAGGAGGAGGAAAAAAAATTTTCCCCGATTGTTTGTCGTAAATTTATGGTAACGCAACAACTTTTAAAACTCGGATAATAATTTAATGTTGTTTTATTATATTGTTTTTAATTTTTTTGAAATTTTATTTATTTGTTTGTTTGTTTGTTCGTTTGTCTTCGAAAGAGGTTTCAATTCGTAATTAACAAAGTAATAATTAACATTCTTTGTTTATGTGTATAATTTTAATTATTTGACAGAAGGTGTGTACAAACGACGACAGGTGACAGATGGAATTCATAAACATAAAATTCTGACGTGGCTTTCTAATATAATTCTATTTATTATTATTATCATTATTATTATTACTATTATTAACTTCTGTATGCGTTTATATATATTCGGTAATGTGTTTTTAACGTCGGTTTCCGCCCATTTTTAAATCGGGTATAATTATTATTATTATTATTATTATTATTTTTAAATAAACGTTTTAAAAAATTCACATTTTTAACAGGTAAAAAAAATTTTTTTTGAAAAAATGTTTTTTTTTTTTGTTTTAATTACTTCATAAGAATTTCGAACAAACGATGGGAGGGGGGTGAGAGATAAAGGGGGAGGGAAGGAAAAGAAGTAAAATGAAAAAACAACGGGTCCGAAATTAAATTACGGGAGAGAGAGAGAGAGAGAAGAAGATTCGTTTCGTTTGGCCGTCGTTTATTTAAATATGGCGGCGTCATGTTTCTCTCACCTTTTAACGCGTTTTTAAAAAAATCCTCACGTTATCACTTATCAGTACAAGAGTCAGAGAATTAAGAATTAAATGAGAGGGGGGAAGAGGTAGGAGGAGGAGGAGGAGGAGAGAAAAAAATTTGTTTAGTATGTGAAACCGCCGGAAGTATGTAATGATTTTTTATTTTATTTTTAGGTGCGTTATTTAATTGGTGGCATTATTAAACAATTACGCGCGATTATTTAACCCGACTACTACGAAATCGTTTAAAATAATAATAATAATAATGATGATAATAATAATAATAATAATTATTATTATTATTTATTAAAATTTTTTAGAAAAATATTGAGCGGAAGTTCTAATACCCGAATTAAAAATCAATTTTTTTTTATCCTCGAGATATTTTCTTCATAATTTATATTCATCAAATGTGCGTAAGTGCGTGAGTGAGTGTGGGTACGCGCGCGTATTATAATAACAAAAAAAAATATATGTATAATGTATTTAATTGGAAATAGTGTTTAATAATAATAATAATAATGATGATGATAATTTTTTTGTTTTTTTTTTTATCGTAGCGTACCTGGAATTCTTTTTTTTTATATATATATAATTATAACTTTTAGTTTTTTGTTTAAAATAAAAATTTTTTATTTAACAACCCGTCGATGATTGTTTGGGTCGTATCACAAAACTTGTCATTTTTTTTTTTGTTTTGTTAAGGTGGTACTCCATCCCTTTTAACCGAAAAAGATTTTTAATTATTGGGTGCGGCGGTTTAAATTGCCTCCCGGTAAATTTTTTATTTTTATTTAAACCCAAACACATAAAAAAACTTTTGAAAGTAATTTTTTTTTCTCGTTTAACGATCGATTATTCAATGAGTTTGAAATGAAAGAAATAATGTGGGGGGGCGTGTGGGGAGAGGAAGAACAGGGAGAAAGGGGGGACTTTGTTTCTTTTTTTTTTTTTTTATAAGTAAAATTTGTTGATTCTGTCAAAAACAAAAATTCGTCGCCATTGATGCCCGACTAATTTTTTTTTTTTTATTATTATTGATTTGGAAAATTTAATTTTTATTTTTTTGATTTTTTTCCACATCGATGAAATCCGCCATTTTGTTTTGATGGTTTTCAATTTTTTTTTTTTTTTGGGGAGTAAAAGCTTCCTACGTAAATTAATCGTAAGAAACAAAAAAAAAAAAAGAAAACTTGTAAAATATTTAAAATTGCTTAAAGGTCAAAGGTAAAATGTTTTTAGAAAAAAAAAATTTCTTACACGTTAATAAAATATAATGAAAATATTTTTTTTTTTTTTGTTCCGAACAATGTTCTAGACTTTTCCATAACCAAAACATTTAAAAAAGTTTTTTTGAAAGTTTTTTTTTGTTGTAAAGACCGACCCTTATTTTACTTTTTATCTACCTTTGGTGATTCAAAGGAAAAAAATTTCTTTTTTCTTATTAATAAAAACCTTCTGCCGTGTGTTTTTTACACGGAAAAACAAGGTGCAAAATTACCTAACTTTTCATTTTATCCGCCATATTTCTTTTCTTTTTTTTAATATAAAATTCACGTACGAAATAAAATGTCATTCGGGTAACAACAACAACAAGAACAAACGTCGATCGATGATATCAGTTTAAAAAAAAAAAAAAAAACGTCGTCGTACGCCATACGTTATAAACAACATCTGTCTCTTGGTACCTACCGTAATAATTTTTTACCTTATAAAAAAAAATAATAAGGGTTGATCGGGGGTAAACACCCCTAACGACAGGTAAAAAAAGAAAAATTCAATTTCATCATGACTACATCTTGAGTCTTCGTTTTTTTTAATTTAAAAAAAAAAAAAAAATGTAAACAAAAAAATTTTTTTAATCAATAATTTTGTTGTTGTTGTTGTTGTTGTTTGGTTGTTATCGATTAGTTTTTCTATTAACTTTATCTATTTATTAATTTTTGTTCGTTATTTTAGTTGTTAACTAACTACAATTTATCGCTACCGAATGATTAATTTTTTCCCATTTTTTTTTTTTTTTTAATTAAAAAATTTACCGGAGGCGATTTTTTTTTTTTTAAATTAAATTTATTATAATTAAGTTACGTAATTAAAAAAAAATATTATTATTATTATTATTATTATTATTATTATTATTATTATTATTATTATTAATATCACAAGTAGGAAAGTTTTAGGGATATTAATAGGTAAATACATAAAAAAAAATAATAATTTGGTCAAAAACTTTTTTTTGTGTTGTTTGTTTGAAAAAAAAAAATAGAAAATTTTATTCCGGTACTGATAAATTATTTTGTCGTGGTAGAAGAATAAAAATGTATCTTTTTTTCAATTAGTAGGGATGAGGGGAGGGGGAAGGGGGAAACTAACGAAATCCGTACCGGGAAAATGTCGCAACTTTTTTTTTTTTTTTTTTTTTAAATTTTTTACTTTTCTCTAATTGTTTGGGAGGAGGAAACTTTTAAATTTTTTTTTCGTTCGTTTGTTCGTTTGTTTGTTTTTAAATTATAGAAAATCAGGGGAGAGTCGAAAAAAAATGTGAGAGAAGAAAGAGAGAAGAAAAAAAAGAAAAAAATTTTCGTATATTATCAATTTTAAATGAAAAAGGCGGATCTCGGTTATGTGTGTGTGTGCGTGCGTGCGCGTATACGTTTTTTAAAATAAATAAAAAACTAAAGTCAGAGGGCAAAAAGGAAAGAGGAAAGGAAAGGAAAGGAAAAAAAAAGGGGGAAAGAGTAATTAATGATTAATCAAATGGCTAATGAAAAGTTGTTGTTGTTGTTTTTTTGTATTCAAACTCTGAGATTTTGGGCGGGTAAATGTTTTGGATGCTGCATTTGTCTGGACCAATAATTTAAAACAGGTAAACGAAATATTCGAGTTCTTAAAACATTACGAGAAATTCTTCTCGTCATTCTCTCTCTTCCTCTCTCTCTCTCTCGGGTAATTAAAATGATTTTCGAAAATGTAATTCACTATTATTATTATTATTATTATTATTATTATTATTATTATTATTATTATTATTACTTTACCATTATTGAACTTTGGTTTCGAAATTGCAAATGAAAAAAAAAAGAAGGCAATTATTGATAAATTATTGATTGAATCGATCGACGTTTAAATCTTCACGAGATAAATGAACGAAACAAAAGATTGAAAATTAAAAAAAAAAAAAAAATGTTTAAAGTAACAAAAGAAAAAAAAAATTTTTTTTAATAAAATAATAATTTAAAAAAATTAAATTAGGGATTCCCCCCTTTTTTAAAATTATTAATATTATTATTATTATTATCATCATCAATACAAAGTTAATCAGTTTAATAAATGATTGAATAATTGCAGGAGTTGATATAATTTCCGATTAATTGCATTATCGAAACGAGAAAAAATTTTTATTCATTAATACCGACGGAAAAATATTAATAATAATAATAATAATAATAATAATAATAATAAAATTCTGGATTTCCGGTTTAGAAATATTTTTTTTTCGTACTGGAAAATTCCAAAAAAAAAAAATTTTTTAAATATAGGTTATAAATAAATGTCGAAAATTGATGAAGGAAAGGGAAAAGTGTCGAAAATTCCAAAAAAAAAAAAAAAAAATTTGTTAAGTTGGATAACAATTAAAAACAACAAAAACAACAACAACAACCGATAATTATATATCGATATCGAAATGATAAAAAACAAAAAAACAACCGGGAGGCTCATCGGTAGAACCCGAACGAACGAAAAAAAACAAAGAAATTCTTTGTTGTTGTTGTTGTTACGAATTAAATTCCATAGAAATGAATCCGCGGGTTTAATTATTCTATGAAGTCATAACAAAAAAAAAAAAAGATGTAAATTTGATAAGAAAAAAATGTTTTCTCTCTCTGCTCTCAGGCTCGATTTTTTTACTCTACATATATTTCAACCATTTCCGGTGATAATTTTTTAACGGACAATAAAAAATTTAAAAAAAATTACGCGCGCGCACACACACGCGCGCTTCGTACTAGAGAAATCTAGAGAAGAAAAAATTGCTTTTGTTTAAATTTTGCGATAACGTTCGTGACCTTGAACTTGTTTAATAAAAATTTTTTTTTATCATTTCAATTCACGTGCACGTGTTAAATAATAATAATAATAAAAATTGTACGTGTGAAAAGTTTTTTTTTTTCATTATTATTATTTTCCATAACTTCTCATCATCATTATCATCATAGTTTTCTTGAAATTTTTATTTCCAGTCGGGGCCTTTTCCTTTTTTCTCCATTTTTGTTGTAGTGCGATTGTAAGTGCAAACAGTCTACGATAAAAAAAAATTATAACAAACGGTTAATTTTAAATGATTAAAAATTTGTCCAGTCGATTCTGGATTTTCCGAGAGAAAATAAAATAAACACGTGATTAAATTTTTTTTTTTTTTTTTGGTTATCTGGAAAAAATCTCGACAAAGTTAAAAAATAAAAAAAAAATTATGAGAGTCGGTAATTTAAAATTCCAATATTGTTTAAAGTCTATCATCATCATCATCATAAAAACCATAATAATATGACCTCGTGAATTAAGTTTAATTAAGTGCATTGACTGAGTGGTGGTGGTGGCGGTGGCGGTGGTGCAGGTACGTGATGGTGAAGATGAAAAAAAGCGGACGAGTCGAATCTATAAGAATTCACAACGAAATTAGACGCTACGTATATAACAAATTATGGCGAGGTTACATATATATTTTTTTTAACTCGTGACTCGTAATAACAATTCGGCTCTCTTTTTTTTTGTTCTTTCATTTTCTTCTTTCCTTCTTCTTCTTTTTCTTCTTCCTTTTCATTTCGTTTCGTATTTTATATATATACCACCTGCGTGTGTCAGGTAACTCGTTTTTTTTTTTTTTTTTCAATAAAGACCAAAAGTATGACCAAAAGAGGGCAAAACCATGGCGAACGTTAAAAAAAAAAAAAATTCATATGGGACACCTATAATTATTATTATTATTATTATTCAACTTGTTTATAAGAATATCCGTTTGTCTGTCTGTCTGACTCACGGTGTGTTGTTTTAATATTAAACTCGGAAAAAAAACAATAATAATAATAATAATAATAATAATAATAATTTTTAACGTGTATTGAAAACGTGAATTATCAAATCTATTAATTTCCGATACGATCGATATTTTTTTCTTTTCATTTTATTTCGATCGATAGATTTTTATTTTTTTTATTGATTTCTCTCTCTCTCTTTCTCTCTCTCTCTCTCTCTCTCTCTCTCTCTATCTCTGCCTCTCTCTTTCTCTCCGCGTTTTTGCAACGTTTCTAAAACTTTCCTTGCTTTTTGTTTTGTTTCGAAACGAAAATTCGACGCGAAAATTTTTTTTTTTTTATTCATTATTATTATTATTTTTTAAATAAATTTTTTGAATAAATAAATGAACTCCCCCTCTTTCCTACTTTCCATCCTCTCTTCCTTCCTCCCCACCTTTTTCATTTATTTTAAAATTTTTTGTTTTTTTCTTGTTCAAACGTCAGGTGATGATAAAAACTTTAAAAAGTTTTAAAACAAATTTTTTTTTTCTTTTTTCCTTTTTGTTTTGTTTTTTTTTTTTTTTTTGAATTTTCATTTTCTTACCCCCCTTACCCCTTCCCCCTCGAAAAAACTATTTCGTTGGAAAATTTAAATATGTGATGATAATAATAATAATAATAATAGTTATTTACGATTAACAAGTTTCAGTAAATTGTTTGAGAGAGAAAAAGTTTTAAAAAAAATATATTTAAAAATTAAAAGAAATGTTGATGGGAGAGGGAGAGAGATGAAGGGAGGGAGAAGAGAGAGAGAAAGGGAGAGGATCGAAAGAAAAAGAAAGAAAAAGGTCGAAGAATTAAAAGAAAATCAATTAATCCCCTTTTTTGAAAAACAAAACTTAGACTGTCATTCATCAGAGAGTCGGAATCATTTTTAGGAAGAAAAAATAAAAAAAAAATGAAAATATTGTAAAAGAAAGAAAATATAATGAAAATAAATGACGTGGTTATAGAAAGAAAGAAAGAAAAAAAAAACCCGGAGTTTATTATTCTTTTTGACAAAAAAACCATTATTATTATTATTATAAGTGAAAAGTTAATTTTTTTTCTTTTTTTTGGGGGGGGGAGGGATTGGAATTTTTTAAAATTTTCCTTTTCAGTTTTACAATTTGACTTGGTTTCGTTTTTTTAAATAAACTGCGATGGTAATAATAATAAATTTTTCTTTTTCTGTTTTATACGTTAGAAAATTTAATAATTGACTTAAATAAAAATACATAATTACGTTCGTTTCATGGAAAACGTTTTTTTTTTATATATATAATATTAAAATTCAACGGGGAGAGAATGGGGAGGGAGAAGGGAGAGAGAGGGAAAAGAAAATCTTTTTATTATTTTCCTCCATAAATTTTATACGAAAGGCGGCGAGGCTTTGGAAAAAAAAAAAAAATTTTACGACGCTGCATTGAAAAAAGAAAAGAAAACTCTTAATAAAAATTTTTGTCATAAATTTATTATAAAAAAAAATTAATCTGGAATCAATCGCACCTTGAATTAATAATAATAATAATTACTGGAATTCATTTAAATAAATAAAATTTTTTTTTTTTTCCCCCGACTTTTTGATGATGTTAATTTTAAATGAATGTGAAAGAAAGAAAAGTGACTTCGTTTCTTTTCCAGATT
>NW_002987777.1:116202-143453 GCF_000006295.1 Pediculus humanus corporis | reverse complement strand
ATTTTCGACCTTAACATTTAATCACATCCCCTCCTAATAGAAACAAAAATCGCTTAAAAAAAAGAAAGCAAATTTTACACCGTTACTCGCGTTTTTTTTTTCATAACATTTAATTAAATCCTTTTATTTTCTTTTTTTTCTTTTCTTTTTGTATTTTTCCGAATATTTCCGGAAAATTCCTTTTGTTTGTTAAAAAAAAATGATAAACAAGCCGGCGGCGGCGGCGGGGGCGGCAAACAAAAAAAGAAAAACTTTGGTAAATTATTATTATTATTATTATTATTATTATTATTTTTTTTTTTTTTAAACAACTAAACACGTTTAGATTTGAAATTGTTTTTTTTTTTTTTTTTTTTTTTTTTTTTTAGGTTTTCTATTCGAAAAAAAAAAATGTGGCACGTTAACCAGAAAAAAAAAAAAATTTTTAATCATCTGATTCTTTGGTAATCTAACAGTCTTTTTTTTTTCTTTCTTTCTTTTCTCTTCCTCCTCCTCTAATGTGTGTTTGGTTGTTTGTTTGTTTGTTTGTTTTTAAAAAATTAGAATGATGTAGAAAATAAAATGATGAATACATAAAAAACAAACTTTTTTTCTTCCTCTCTCTCTCTCTCTCTCACGTTAAATTAAATTAACCTTTACCGATTAAAAAAAGAAAGAAAGAAAAATTAATTACAATAATAATAATAATAATAATAATAATAATAATAATAATAATAATAATAATAATAATAATAAATGTTAATTAAATTTAAAACACAAATAAAAAAAAAGAAAATTAGGCCACAACAAAAGCCGATTCATTCATTCATTTCCCGTTAAAAAAAATTTAAAAGCTATAAATGAAACCGAACCTTCTTTTCTACTATCCTTTTCTATCCTTTAGAAACATTCAAAGCGACATTTTTTTTTCTTATCTTTTTTTTTTTTTTTTTAACTAAAACCACAATGATTGATTGATTGAATGAATGAATGAATTAAAAAAAAAAAAAGATTAAACTAAACAATTAACGAACGAACGAACGAACGAAACAATCAGTATTACAATTATTTAAAAAAAAAAAAAAAACTTTAATCCTTTTTTTTAATCCCCTCCATTTTTTCTTTTTCTTCTGCTTCTTCTTATAAATTTTTTCTGAATTTATATTGTTTTGTTTTTTGTTTATAATTATTAAAAAAAAAAATTTCCTCGATAATTGCATTCTTTCATAAAAATATCTCGACTAAATGCCCTACAATATTATTATATATAAAGATTTATATATATATTGATATATGTATATATATATATATATATAATAAACATAAATTACATAAGTTAAATAATAAAAAATAATGAATGATGTCTGTCAATAATGATATGATGATGATGACGTTGAAAGGGTTGCGATAAAAGCGACAAAAAATATTTATAAGGCTGCCTTAGGTAGTAGTAGTAATAATAATAATAATAATAAAACCTATTTGTGTGTATGTGTGTCGAAGATATTTTGTACAAGAGCTAAATAATGATGATGACACCATGCAATTAACACAATTTAAAAAATTTTTTTTTTTTTTTTTTGGGGGGGGGGGGCGAAAACCAGAATAAATAAATAATAGAATAGAATGGAAAAAAGTAAAAAATTATTTTGTTTCATTAAATAAAAAAAAACTACAAAAAATAAATAAATAATAATGACTATTCTTTCCTGTATAAATCTCTATATATTGAACGTCTTTAATTTTTCTTTATGTATGGACGTAATTATTATTATTATTATTATTATTGACTGACAGCAAAATATACTATTAAATATTTATTTCCGGTTTTCGCTGTATTATTTATATAATATTAATGCTAATCTCTACGTTATAACAGGCGAAAAAAAAAAAAAAAAAACAAGAAAATTGTAGGGGGTAAAATTTTAAAAAAAAAAAAAAAAAAAATGGTAAAACGATACCTCTTCATTGTTTTTTTTTTTTTTTTTGCGTCAATTCAAATCAACTCAACTCAAAAAAAAAAAAAAAAAAAGAAAAAATTATTTTTGAAAATGATTTTTAATTCCAGATTCTTAAGAAAGAATCCCATGATCCTGTGGCAACTGCCATACCATCTTCGGTTACTCCTAAACAGCTGACTCTGTTGTCGTGTCCGGCAAGAATACCTGGAAAAAAATTTGTTGTTGTTTGTGTGAGACGTGGATTTATTAATATGTAAATTTTTTTTTTTTTTTTTTTTTTAAATTACTCACCGGCTCTTTCTGTCTTGAGAGAATCCCAAACGTTACAATTAAAATCATCGTAGCCAGCTAAAAGCAGTCGACCAGATTTACTGAATGCCACTGATGTGATCCCGCAAATAATATTGTCGTGGGAATACATGGCGAGCTCTTGGTCAGCCCGAATATCAAACAGGCGACACGTTGCATCGTCTGAACCAGTAGCAAATGCTTGACCATTTGGAAAGAACTAAAAAAAAAAATAAAAAATAAAATAAAATGAAGAATCAAACGGATTCAATAACGAACATAAAAAATTAAACTTACTGTAACGGCATTGATATCTGATTCATGACCGGGAAAAGTTTGTTTGCAGGTTCCTTCCCTAATGTCCCAAAGCTAGAAAAAAATTAAAATTAAAATTATTTTTGCATACTCAAAAGTTATATATTTAATATGGAAGAAAATATTTAAAAAACTCATTATTATTCAAAACAAATTTTGCTAAATTTATGGTTAGAATTTTTATATCATGTTAAATAAATAAACATGGTATAGGATATGAATTCCTAATAAGTACCTTGGCTGATGCGTCGCAGGCTCCTGACACAAATGTTCTCATATCGGGTGACAATGACAGACTCATAACATCGCCTGTGTGCCCAATGAAAGAAGTGCATTGTTGACCAGTTTCAATATCCCAGAGTGCACTGAAATAATAAAAAATTTTTTTTTTTTATTATAACTACAAAATTATAAACCTTTTTTTTTTTAAAAATGTTTCTTTTTTGTACCATGTCATATCTCCAGAGCTGGTGATAATTTGATTGTCATCTAGGAATCTGCAACATGAGAGATAACCTGTATGACCTGGTAATTCTCTTGATACTCGAACATTTCCTTCTCTCGTTTTCAAACTGTATATTGAACAAATGTTGTCAAGACCACCGCAAGCTACAAATGAACCGCTTGGAGCATAAGCACAAGTCATGACCCAGCTGGATCTTAAAGGAATCGCATGAACTTTGTTGGTTGTGTAACTGTCCCAAACTATTAATTTTCCATCTTGAGAAGCTGAAACTAAGTTTCTGGACCCACAACTAAAGTAAAAAAAAATTTCTTTAATAATTTTTCATTTTAAATCCTTTACTCGAACATTTTTAAAAATAAATTTTGATTACTTTGAATCGCATCCCCAGTGCATTGCATAAATTTTGGCTAAATGACCTCTTAATGTTCTTCTAGTTCTCATTTGAATACGTCCAATGGGTTCCATATTGGACGTCGCTTGGGCCAGCGTGGTATCACACGCAGCCTTCCGTGCATCCTAATAATAATAATAATAATAATGATAACATTAAACAAATTATCATTTGACATTACAATAAAAAATTTTTTTCTTAAATTCTTAATCCAAACTCACTCGTATGGCATTTTTAAGAGTTTCTGCCTCCTGTCGAAGACTATCTAATTCATTCATTTCTAATAATATTTATTCAGCAACAAGGGCTACGCCTGATGCTGAAAAGAAATTAAAAATAAATAAATAATTTTTTAACAAAAATAATTATAAATTCCAATTATAAATTTAAACGCGTAATAAAAAATTACAAATTTAAAAACATTTTTGAATTTTAATGAATATTAATTAAAAGGAAAACAAAATGACAAAAATGATATTAAAAGGATGACTAGAGAGTGGGTAGAAAGTTATATCACAAATAAATTAAATAATTACCAAATTGTAATAAAAAATTACAAATAATGAATTATCATTTACTATTGTTCAACACTTCGATTAAACAATATTACAGAATCCGATATATATAGCTTTATTTTTAATAAGAAAAGAATAAGAAAAGAAAAAAAAAACGTTCAAAATGGCCGCTATTTTAACTATCCCCAATTGGATTTTATAGAACGGTATTTATATATATGACAGAAACAAAAAAAAAAAAAAAGAGAAACGATAAGTAATAATAATTAGGAATTTGTATTAAATTTAAAACGAAATTAATATTGTATTTACCTGCAGAAATATAATATTATGTATGAAAAGCCAGGTCTGTATTAAAATAGATTGAAAAACAGATTATATCACTCCACTTCACTATGGATGATTCGAAAATAAGTTAACATTAACGCTATTTATATTTTACATAAATAAAAACTTTATTAATAATTAAATTTTCATTTGTTTTTTTTTTAAATATTTATTTAACTACAATTAATAAATAAATAATAATAATAAATAATAAAAAAAAAAAAAAAACCACTTTTATATGTTATATTGTTTAAACTATTGAATTCTAAACTTAAAGGGTGCGGTTCCACCTTACAGCCGACTTTAATTCAAGGTATTTCGTCATTCGACTTTCTGAACGTACTCTTTTCGAATGCGTACCGGAAAAGCTTTTTTTTTTATCCATCATAGACGTTCAATTTTTTTTTTTTCTCTTATTACTTAATTTATTATTACTTACGAATTATTTAATAACTTTAATATTATTTAAATAAAAATAATTTAATATATATTATAAATCCAAACGTCAGACGTAAATGTAATTTCATTTTATATAAAACCGGAAATGGATTCGTATTCGAACCGTTACAAAAAATTTAAAATTTAAAATTTGATGAATAATAATAAGAAGAAAAATTTATTTATTTATTTAAATTACAAATGATAATTATTCGTTAAAATTATGCAAGAACTCGTAAAGAGAAGGAAAAAAAAACAAACAAACAAAAATTTAATTCAATAACGAATTTGTATATTTTTATTATTAAAACGAACAAACTCATCATTTGATTTTTTTTTTTTAATTTTCCTTTTTAAATAATTTTAATAATTTTTTAATAATCAATAACGATTAAAATAATATAAAAAATACCTAAAGTTAAATGAGAGAGAGAGAGAGAGAGAGGGTGGGGGGAAATTTAAAGAAAGGATGTAAAAAAAAAAAAAAATTTTTGTTTGTTTTTCTTCCTCATCTTTTAAAATATATATATATAAATAATTATACAAGATATGAAAGATGTTTATTTATTTATTAATTTATTTATTACATTTTAGCTTTTTTTTATTTAATAAAATAATAATCACGCGAGGGTAAAATCAAAAAAAACAAAAACAAATGTTTGTTGTTGTTGTTGTGGTTAATCAATCATCTTATATATATATATATATATATATATATATATATATATATATATATATATATATATATATATATACTATAATGAATAAATTTTTTATTTATTAATAATAATAATAAATTGTTATTTATTTATTTTTTTGTTTATTTAAATTTAAAAATAATTAAGTACTTAATCTTAATAAACGGTACATTTATTTAATTAATTAATTAATTACAACTACATAATCCTTAACTAATTTTTTTTCTTTTTTTTTTTTTTTTCTATACATTTAATTAAAAATAATAATTAAAAAGCAAAGTTTTCAACTAATTATTAATAGTAATTTTAGTTTTTTCTAGTTAATAAGGTTTTTTAGTATGTGTGTGTATGTGTTTATGCTCGAACATGTTAAAGTGCACGTTAAATAATAATAATAATAATAAAAGAGATTTTTTTAAAAAAAATTATTACAAGTTGAAGACTTTGCTTATTTTTATTTTATTTTTTTAAATTTAATTTTTTATTTATTTATTTATTTATAACCGAAACGTTTATTTTTTTTTCTTCTGCTGTAGTAGTAGTAGTAGCGAGAATAATAATAATAATGATAGTAATAACAATAATAATAGTAACAGAAAAAAAGGGGGGGGGGAAATTGTGCATTTAAAGGAAAACAAATCATCAACACTGCTCTTATTATTATTATTATTATTATTATTGTTATTTATTATTAATTTTTTAAATTTTTACTTTTAAAATAATCGATTAGTCGATTAATCGATCGATCGATCTTATAGAAATTTTTTTTTTTACGATGATACGGGGAGGAAAAAATAAATAAATAAAAAATATCCCGGAACCGTTTTTTTAAAATAATAATAATAATAATAAAACCAGTGGCGTATTAAGCGTAAAAGCAGTACACACACGCACTCACTCACTCATTCAATCACGCACACACGTGTTTCACACGCAATTTATCAAATCAATTTTACGCACAAATATACATTTAAAAATTTTTTTTTTTTTTTAATAATTTTTTTATTCGTTATCGTTTATCGCAAGCAAAAAAAAAATAAAATAAAAAAAAATTGTTTTTTTTTTTTTTTTATACACAGATTAATTAATTTAATTAATTAAATTACTTAAATTAATTAATTAATTAATTAATTAAAACTTATCATCTAAATAATAAAAATAACAAATTTTGATTTTTTTTTTCTTTTTTTTCTTTTTTATTTTTTTATTTTAAAATTAAAAACAGAAAAATTTTTTTTTTTTTTTATATGGAATGTACGAATGTGTAATTATTTATATATATATATGTATAATAATAATAATAATAATAATAATAATAATAGTTTTTTTGTTGTAGTTTTCCGACGGTAAAAAAAAAAAAAAAAACGGAAATATATATATAAATGTAAATTTGTTCGGTTTGAACCGACCTTTAAATTTCTCTCATCTTTCTTCTTTCCCTTCTCCCCCTCCTCCCCCCAAAAAAAATCATTTACGATTAGTACGATTTTGACGTCATCATATATAATTAATAATGATGATGATAAATTTATAAATTTACACGACGTATATACCATACTATTATTATTATTATAAAAATTTTATTTTTTAATAAACGAGAAAATATTAATAATTTTTTGAAAGAAAGCGAGGAGTGTGGGGGGAAGGTGGGGGGTAGAGATAAAATAGAGAGAGTGTGAGAGAAAGGTAAAGATGCTGTTAAGGAGCACACGCATTATTTATAATAAAGAATCGCATGAATGCAAATTTTTTCTACAAACAACAAGCTAAGAAAACAAAAACAAAAGAAAATGATAATAATAATAAAAAATTATAAAAAACAAAAAAAAATTTTTTTTTTTTCTCCCTTAACAAAAAAAAAAAAAAAAAAAAAAAAAAAAAGGACGGAAAATTTCTTTTGGGTTCGTTAAAAACAAAAAACAAAAAAAAAAAACAAAAACAAAAAGAGAGAGAGAGAGAGAGTCTTAAAAGAAAACACGTTACGTAACAAACCTTTTCAAAACAAAACTTTTCCATTCATCTCTTTTTCTCTCCCCTCTCTCTCCCTCTTCATCTCTTTTTTAATACAAAATTTAATCGCATTAAAAAAAAAAAAAAAAAAAAAAAAAAAACTTAATTAAATAATAATAATAATAATAATAATAATTTGCTCCGATAAATAAATTAAAAAAAAAGTGTTGAATAAAAAAATTTTTTTCCTTGTTTTAAAAATTATTAAAAATATGTTTTATTTATTTAAAAATTTAAAATATGCACTCCTATTCATTATCATTATTATCATTATCATTATTATTATTATTATTATTATTATTATTATTATTAATTTGTTATAACCAAGCGTATTTTTTTTTTTTTAAAACATCCAACACCACGATATACACAATTTTTTAATATTTTTTTATATTTTCACAGAGTGTGCGTGTGATTTTTTTCCCTTCGGATTCATCATTTTTTTAACGGTTTTTTTTTATATGTACGGATACACGCACACGCTCACACCCATACTTTACGCATTTACACGCACTTTCACGCACAGACTCACCATAATATATGAAACAATTTAGATTGCAAAATATGTGTGTGTGTGTGTGTGTGTGTGTAAGTGAATTTATTATATTTTTTTTTCTGTTTTTAATTTTTAATTTTTTGTTTGTTTGTCTGTTTGTTTGTTTTTCCAGCGAAGGTTGATTTGCTTGTTTGTTTGTTTCATTGTTTGTTAGTTTTTTATCTTCATTCATTTCATTTACAGATAAGTTTAAAATCTGTAAAAAAAAAAAATTATTTATTATCGATTCGTGATAAATGTGTGAGGTCGCGAACAAAATATCGTAATCGTTTGTCGTTGTCGTTGTTGTTTTTTGTTGTTACCGTTACTTATTCTCACCTGATAAAAGGATTTCATATGGCAAGAGTCGAGTTATCCCATTCTAAACCCTTGCAAGAAGGCGGAGGACCCTCGTCGTCGCTTGAATCCATGCAACATTCCGAATCCGAGGAACTGAGATCGTCGTCGTGATCCAACATTTTCCTACTCGCGTCGCTAAATCCGTTGTTTCCGCCGTCCATTTCCTGTGCCAAAAAAAAAAAAAAAAAAAAAAAACACAATTTGTTAATGTTGGACACAAAAAAAAAGAATCGCGAATCCTCCGTCCGAGACTTACTTCCATCGGATTAACGGTTATCGTGAGTGCAGAATCATCCCAAGCCATTTCCGTATCGGATATTTCTTGTACCGTGTTCTGATGATGAGCGGCTCGGATTCTTATGACACCGAGTACGATCATGAAAAGAAGGAAACCGACGCAAACCACAATTATTATGGTGACCGCGTGACCTGAAAATTTTTTTTAAAAAAGTCAATAAATTTTCCCCTTACTCGAAAAGGTAAAAAAAGAAGGTATCGACTCACTTCCTCCTGCCACGACTGCTTGAGTTCTATCGTGTATGTACTCATCGATGGACGGTCTCATTTCCACGCTGTGCCTATCCATTTTCGCATGGGATTGTACGACGTTTTGTGCAACTTGATGTAACACAACGGGTTTAATTACCTTTTCATTTGCGGGAGGTTTCGTCGTGGCGGCAGGAACGCGTGGATGAATGACCGTAAGCTAAAACAAAACAATTTTTCATCTTTCCTTCCCACGTCGCCATTTAAAAAAGGTTAAAAAAGGAAAACTCACAGTTTGAACATATTCGTTACTCGTGAATCGTCCGTTAAGCTCCGTACAAATCAATTTAAATACCCTGTTTAAATAATAAGCTGGTTTTCTGTTTGTGTATTGTATGTGCCTCAAAACCTGAAACGTCATTTATAGAAAAAAAATTCATTTAAACATAACGCGCAAGAATAAACCGTTCGATAATCAATCGATCAATCAATCAATCAATCAATCAATCACCTGCTGATAATTGTATATTATATCGGCACCTATTATCACGGCTCCATCTTTATTTACTTTAGCCGTGATACCCAATTGTGACACCATGTTTTCTGGTAGTGTTAATGTTTCATGATCCGGATTAAGAGATGGATAAACGCTTACGGTGCAAGAATCTAATTTTTTTTCAATCACGCTCATGGGTTCACCTAAAAAACAAAACCCCAAAACCGTCAATAACAAAATTAAATTTTGTTTTTTTTTTCTGTTAAATGAAAAGAGTGTGCAAGTGTGTGGGGGGAAACGATGGGGGGAAAAGGTCAAACAAGTAAAAAAAAAAAAAAATGAAAACATCACGCAACATCGTTTTTTTTTTTTGCGGGGGGAAAGAGGGAAGAGAGGGGAGGAAGGGGAGAAAAGGGATTCAACGAAAATGACTCCCAAATCGATACTAAAACTAACCTTGTCTCCAAACTTTTTCATGTTTGCTCGTTGTTCCGACCGTTATGTGTATATCAGTGAAAACTCTGACTCCCTCCCTGAAATCTTCATATTCTCTCGCAATGTTTGACGTACCATTTATTTCTATCGTCGGTGTTTGGGGTTGTAAAACCATTACGTAACTTTCCACAGGTGGAATTTTAACAACGTGATTTTTATCGCACCTGAAAATTAAAACGGGTTCAATTACGTAACGAACTTTTCTCTCTCTCACTCAATCATTTCCGCTTCCGGTTTTTGTTTTTTCATTCTGTTTCCGGGTTTGGATTTTTTAAATTTCGTTCCTCGTTACAACACTTACGTGACTTGTGTCATGATGTGAATGTTTCTTCGTCCCGGAGTTGGAAATTCTCTTGAATTTATGTAACCGACTTTACGTATTAAAGTTTCCAAATTAGTTTTATTATTACCCTCGATTGAAAGCTCCGTCAGATCTAAAATTAAATTAAATTAAATTAATTTTTTTTTCCAATTCGTGTCAATATTTTCTATCACGCAATCACAAAAAGGAAAAAAGGAAAAAGAGAGAACGAACCGCTGTTTGTAATAAGTTCCATTCCAGGTTCCAGTAATTTAACACTTGGTACTTCTAAAGTTTCCTTACACTTGTGAAGACAAGACAAAACCTCGGATTTTTCATTTTCACCCAAAAGGATACTCAAACCGGCTATGTAACCTCTGAAATGATGTTTCATTTTATTTTCGGAACCTGAAAAAAAAAAGGTTTTTTTTTTTCAAATAACAAAAAATATTCCACGTTAAAGTTCGTAATGGTGGGGGGACGATGCCTTCCTCCCTTACCTTGCCAACAAGCTCCAACGGTCAACGTCGTGTTTATTCCTTTCGTCAAATGCAAAGGCCAATCGTCGATTATTTCCGGATTTTTCTTTTCCGTTTTAAACAATTGTCCATCAAGGTATAAATCGACTTGTGGGAATTTAACGGAAATGGCGTAATGATGCCATTCGTTATCGCAAACCTTAACAAAAAAAAAAAAAACAACAAATCATTTTTAACCCGAGAAATAAAAATAAATTTTATTGATTTAAAAAGAAAAAAAAAAAAATTTTGCATATAAATAAAAATTTTCTTTTTTCTTTTTGTGTTAAATTTAAAACTTTTTTGCGTGCAAAAAAAAAAAGGAAAAAAAGGAAAAAAATAATACTTTTCTACAAAATGTTATTTTCTCGTTATTAAAATTACATTTCGATATTATCATTATTATTATTATTATTAATACGAATACGTTTCACGCAAAAAACTCATTTTCCTTCCTTTCTTCCTTCCTCCTTCATCTTTTTTCATGTTTCTTGTAATTTTTTTTTTTTTTTTTTTTTTTTAGAAGGAGGAGAAAGGGGAGGAGAATGTAGGAGGACGAGGGGAGGAGGAGTAAATAATAATAATAGGAAATTTATTATTGAAATTCCACGCCATCATAATATAATCGATGATTTTGATGATTATCGACAACACGTTTTAATTGCGTACCTGAGGTATTTTCCAACGCCATTCGGCAGGTCTGAATATGTTCAAATCACCTTCGGAAAAGTCTCGCCTCAATAATAATATCAAACGACAGTTTCTTATGAAAACGGCAAAATGATGTCTGTTCATTTCTATAATAAAAAAAAAATTATCGATTATTAATCGATTGCGAAACTTTCGAGTTTGATCGTAAACAACACTAACTGTGATCGTCTGCCGAACAAACAACGTGTTCTTTCACGTGTTTTTCTTGATTCGGTATGTGTTTGTGTTTTAGCCAGGCGGATATTGTGAAAACCGTTGAAAGATTATGATCGACGACATCTTTTGGAATGGCGACGGCGGTTGTGGATCCGTCAAATTCAAATATTTCGTCGCTTTCTCGTCCTTCGTCCGTTGGCAAAGGTTTCGTCCATTCCGTTCCTAATCCCGGCGATGGTAATAAATCCACGCTTTTTTTGTTGGCGCCTAAAAAAAAAACGAAACGAAACGATAAAAGAAAATTTATATTATTTTATCCCTTTTCTCTCTCTCTCTCTTTCTCCCGAAAATTTCTTTTTTTTTTTTCCAACTCACCGCACAACTTTCTTTGACTTTGTACGGAATATGTATCTCTATCGCATCCTTTTCCAATGTGCGAAGTTGCCAAACTTATTCTGGTCAAAACCTTCGATACGGTACATGGAATTTCACACAATTCCAAAGACGCATCCGGTAATAAATCTTCACGTCCGGTTCCGGGAGCGTAATCGATTCTTTCAGGTATTCCTATGTTTCGAAACGTAAAATACATCGTAATGAGTATTCCCGTAATAATAATAATAATAATAATTTTAATCAACTCGTTACCTACCTTTCCATCCCAACTTGCACACTCTATTAACCTTGATGGTAACCATGACCGGTAAACTTTGTCTCATTCCGCAATCGTAAGCAACGACGGAAAGAATATGATTGTGACTTCTTTCGTAATCCAAAGGTTCCGTGTTACGTATGGCTCCTGCAAAATAATAACAATAATAATAATAATAATAATAATAATAATAATAAATTACCCACGTGTCGAAATTCTACAAAACTTTTCTTTCACCCAATTATCCTCACCTTCATTATCGATTGTAAAGGGTTGATCGCTCGTGAGGATTTCATATTTGCAAACGTCACCAAATTTAGGGGTGCAATCTCTATCGGTTGCTTCGACTCTGACAATTTCATTATACAACCTTCCCTCATCTACTTGTTTCACGTAACTTGGTTCGATAAACGTAGGTGGATATTCGTTGATATCCACAACAGAGATATGTACGGTTGCACTTGAATTGAAAAAAAAGAAAACGATAAAAAATTATCATTATTATTATTATTATTATTATTATTATTATTATTGTATTATTAAATAACAATAAAATAATCTTTCGTTTATAAAAAAGTGAAAAAATCAGCAAAATTTTGAAATCGAAAACCGAAAGATCGAAATAACGTCCGTTCGTCCGGACGACGACGACGACGAACGGAAATAATAATAATAATAATAATAACATTACGAAACGATTTCTTTTAACGGTTAAAAAATATGGTATTTAATTCGGGTATTCGAACGGGTACAATTTAAAATACTCTTCGAAAGTGTAAAAACGCGTTTGGAATATCGAATTAATAATCCGAAAAAAAAAAAAAAACTTTAAATTTTTTTTTTTTTTTTTCTACATCGTTTCTTCATTTTATCCGATATTGTCACGTACGACTGTGAAATCCATTAAAATCCCCGTTCACGTTCCTCGTACATATAAAATAATAATAATAATAATAATAATAATATTTGTGTGAAAATCTTTCCTCGCGCGCGCGGGGAGGGGAGGGGGACCCCCAACTTACTTGTCTGAAATTTCTCCGGAACATCCGACGGCCGCAATGTCAAATTTATAATTTTTACGCTTTTCGCAATTCAGACTTTTCTTCGCTCGAAGTTCAGCCTCTCCGTTGTCTTTGAGCAGTATCTGCAGACGAAAAAAAAACAATAATAATAATAATGATAATAATAATAATTGTAACGAGAGTAGTTGTAATAGTCTCCTTTTTTTCGGTTAAATTCGAAACCGATCCGTCGATAATTTTTTTTTTTGTTTTTTTTTTTTTTAACGATTGATTCGAAACAAAAACGAAATGAAAACAATAAATGAATGAATGAATGACTGATTGAATGAATGAATCGTTTTACTAAAAAAAAAAAACGGGTGATTGAACTGAAAAACAACAAAAAAGAAACAAAAAAAAAACAAAAAACAAATAAATAAAAAATCCGTGTGATAATAAGATGAATTCGTTCATAATTTATTGATTGATTAAACCCATAACAGCATCCGACACGTTGAAAACAGAAGAAGAAGAAGCAGAAGAAAAAGAAAATTGAGATGAATAGGAAATATAAATCAATTCGATTGATTCAAACGACCATCATTTAACATCAAAAAAAAAAAAAAAAACATTTCATCAATTTCATAAAAAAAAAAAAAAGGATTAAAATCACTTACACGCGCAAACATAAAAAAACTAAAATAAAAAAATGGAAAAATTTCAGGGACAAAGGAAAATTGTCAAAGGAAAAAAAAACTTTTGTGCCACGACAAAAAAAAAAAAAGGAATGAAACGTAGTGTGTCATTATAATTAAGGTTTATGTTATTTTCCCGGGAATGTCGAAACATCATCAAATGATGATGAGAAAAAAGGAGAGGAAAAACAGAGAGAGAGAGAGAGAGAGAGGAAGGGAAAATATGGAAGAAGTCGTTTGTTTCGCGACGACGAAACAAACAAAATTGAAATTCGCATTTTTTTTTTTTTTTTTTTTTTTCCCGTGCAATGGAATTTTATGCGACGCAATCACGTCTAACCGTAATTTTTCTTTCTCTCTCTCTATCTCTCTCTCTCAGTGTCTCTTTTTCCAATTCATAAATTTAAAAAAAAAAAAATTTGTTTTTTGGCAACAGAACGATTGCAGGTCAGGACAACAAACTTTTTTATGTAAACATAATTAATATTTACGGAAATTAAATTTATTTCCAACATTCTTACGAATGACATCATTATACACTAGTCTCAACCACCAACACCCACTTAAATACTCTAATGGGGGAGGAAGGGAGGCGGGGGGCGGGTCACCACGACCAAAAAAAATTAACATTCATAACAGAATAAGGTCCGGGGGAAAGCAAAACAAAACAGAAAAATATGAATAAAAAAAAAATGAAAAAAAAACTCATAAATATAATAAAAAGTAAAAGCTGCAGGAAAGAAGACACGAAAAAAAAAAAAAAAAAAATTTATGAGGTAAGCGAATATAAAACACGGTAAAAGAATATCAATCGTGGCATTAGAAAATGCTAATCTGGCAACCTTTCCTTTCTTCCTCTGCCTTCCTTCCTTCCTTCCAATCCTTTTTTCTTTTTTTTTTTTTTTCTTCTTCTTCCTTCCATTCCTCTTCTCTTTACCTTTTTTTTGATATTCCCGCCCCGCATAACAAGTAAAATAATAATAATAATAATAATAATAATAATAATAATAATAATAATATTAATAAAAAAAAAATAGTAATAACGACGACGTCGACGACAATGGCAATAATAATAATAATAAATGACTGACAGCAACAAAATGAATACCGATATTTAATGGGAGAGAGATAAAGAGAGAGAGAGGGAGAGGGATGTAAAAGAAAAAGAGAAAAAAGGCGGTTAATAAAAATTTTCTTTGGCGTTCGTCTTGTTGCCTGGCTGGCACTCAACCAAAAAAATTGTTTATAAGAGACAAAATCCGACGAAAGCGAACACCCAGAAATTTGTTTGTTTGTTTGTTTGTATCTTTCTTTTTTTTTTTAATGTCAGTGTGTGTGTGAGAGAGAGAGAGAGAGAGAGAGAGAGAGAAAGGGGAGATTAAAGATTAAAGAATAAAAATAAAATAAAAAAATTATGAATAAAATTTTGTGGTAAATAATGATTTTTCACATTTTCCACTCGTTCCTCTTTCTCTCTTTCTCTCTCTCTCTCCGGCTTTCTCTTTCTTCTTCATCTCCTCACAAATGAATCACCTGAACATTTTTAAACATATTAATAATCACGGCGACAAAAAAAAAAAAATATAAAATCAGGGAGACGGGGAGAACAAAATTAAAAATGGGTAATTAACAAATATAAATATATTTATGTGTGTGTTTGGATACGTGACCCAGAACGATTATTCGATCGATCGATCGATCGTTCGATTATCGATTTTTATTTTTTTATTCCCCTTTTTCTTTTTAAATTATAATTGGTAAACTTTTCTTATCGATAATTAAATTTATTTATTATTTATTTATTTTCTTTAATTCTTAATAATACAAAAAAAAAAAAAAGAAATTTTAAATTCTGCAAACGAATAATGATAATTTTCCACTTCCGTATCCTCCTCTTCTTCCCCCTTCCCCTCCTCCCTTTTATTTGGAATTTCGAAAGAGAGAGAAAAAAAAACAAAATGGCAGACGAATATCTGATTAATTTTATAAAATTATCGAAATTATATTAAAAGAAATAAATAATAATAATAATAATTTTTTCTTTTTCTTTTCCTTTTCCTTTTCCTTTTCCTTTCCTCCCTCCGTCCCTCGCACCCTCTTTTGCTTCCGACAAAACCTTTATTATTATCTCTCTCTTTCTCTCAACCTGTACCGCAAATATCTTTTTAAAAAGTCTAGAAAACAAAATTTAACTACTGTGGATTTCCAGGGTAAAAAAAAAAAAAAAAATTAATGACCGGTCGTTTTGTTTTAAATCCCGACTTTTTTAAAAAAAAAATCCTTTCCGAACCTTTCCGTTCTTTTTTATTTAAACCCTTCCCCTCCTTTCACTCTCCCTTCCACTTCCTCCCTACTATTTACTTTAATTTCCCTATTCACAATTTTACATAAAATTATTTTCTCTCTCTCTCTCTCCCCCCCACAGTTTTCAATTAAAGGCGAGATTCGAAAAAAAAATTCGATTTGTTAACGATTAAATCGAAAAAAAAAAAAAAAAAAAAATTAGTCAAGAATTAATGTAATCAAATGTAATTGAATTTGATGAATCTTTTTTTTTTCGCACTCCTACCACGTTTCTCTCTCTCTCTTCCCCCCTTTTCCTCCTCCTCCGTCCCCCACAAATCGTTTCCCGTCGCCATATTTTAACATTTATTACTCCTTTTTCGATGAGATTTAACGCTAATGGTAAATGATTTTAATACACTTTCCATCTTTATCTTTATCATTCTCTCTCTCTCTCTCTCTCTCTCTTAACATTACCTTATCGAAAGTTATTAATAAGGCGGAAAGTTCTCTAAAAAAAAAAAAATCCTTGATAGATGGAGGAGGACGAAGAGAGAGGAGGGGAAGGGAAAAAGGTGAGAGATTAAGAGAGTTCGAACAAAAAAAATGACTACTACCAAGTCTGTTTTTGTTAATTATTATGGTTTTTCCTTTCACCCCCTCCCTCCCTCCCTCCCCCGGGGGAAAACTTATTATATTTCTTCTCCCGACTGGAATTTTTACAAAAACGTTGCTCCCCCTACCACCCCCTCTCTCTTTCTTTTTTAAAAACTCATTTAGCAATTTAACAATGTTTGATTCTTTTTCGTAGGAACTTCATTTCTCCAGAGGTTACAAAAAAAAAAAAAAAAAAAAAAAAAAAAAAAAAAAAAAAAAAAAAAAAAAAAAGAATTAAGTTATCGAAAGTAATCAATACGTACAAATTCCTTTTTTTTCTTTGAAAGAGAGAGAGAAAGAGAAAAAGAGAAAGAATGGGAAAAAGAGAGAGAAAGAGAAAGAGAAAAAGTGATTTCACGGAAGCTACCGAAAAGAGAAAAAAAAACTTCATTTTTTTTTCTCTTTTTTATTTTCCCTCCCCCTCCCCCCCCTTCCTGCGCTTTTCATCGTCCTCATTTTTTTTTTTTTTATTTGATTTATTTTCGCCTCCGAGATAAAAAAATTTTTTTCCTTTTTTCCTATTTTCCTTTTTTTGTAATTTTCGATAACGAAAAATTAAACTGAAAAAAAATCAATTAATTCGATACGTTCGATCGTGAATTTCCTTTGATAATACACAAACATACAAACACAAACACACACACACACACACAAAAAAAAGAGCGCGTTTCGAAAACGAGGTAAAAATAAAAAATGAATGAATGAATGAAAATACAAACAAACAAACAAACAAACGAAAAACCCAACTACCCAGAGTCCGAAAAACTTTTTTATTTTTCCACTTCGATTCATCATTAGAAAGAAAAATGCTTTAAATTATTATTATTATTATTATTATTTTCTACTCGGCCTAACAACGGGATAAATTTAAAAGTTGAAAAAAAAAAAAAAAATTTTTTTTTCCTTTTGCACAAAGGAAAGGAAACGAAGGAAAAGGAAAAAAAAAAAGTTTCACTCACGTTTTACAAAACCATTTTTCCTCTCTTTCTTTCTCCTCTCTCTTTCTCTCTCTTTTTTTTGTCGACGTCATCAGGATCGTCCAAAAGATTTTTTTATTTTTAATTAATACTCATCGATATTTATAAAAATAATAATAATAATGATAATGACGACGGTGTGTTCGTTACAGGAAAAAATGGTGAGGGGGAAAAAGGAAAAAAATAGCCCCCGTTTAATTAAATTCGAACTTTGACTTTTTCAATATTTTTCAGGCACGCACGCGCGCGCACGCCCACACCCCAAAAAAAGGAAAACAATTTTTAATTCGTTTTGTTTTTTTTTTTTTTTTCCATCGATTCCAATCGTATTAAATCATCATATTTTCAACAAACAAACGAACAAACAAACAAACAATCGATAATTCTTTTTTTTTTCGTGTGTGTGTTTGTTTTTACCAAAAATGAATAAAATTTTTCTCGCCATTGTTTATGTTTTTTTTTTTTTTTGTTTTGTCCAAAAATGTTTTCTTTATCATTATCATTATCATTTTTTTTGTTGTTGTTATTGCTTGAATCTTTTTGATCGTAGAGACATCTTTCGTACAAAAATGAAAACTTTTTTTTACCCCCATTTCAAATCTCTTTTCGTAATATTTCCCGGGGAGAGGAGAGGGAAGAGGGGGAGGGAAAAAAGAAAAACCTGAGCAAAAAATTTCAAACGTTTGTTTATGATAGAAAATTTGAACATGAGCGCGTTTTTGTTGTTGTTTTGTCTTCTGCCACGATGTCCAAAATGTCCAAAGAAAAAAAAAATGCGATTAATATCAAGGATTTTTCACAGCACGTACCTTTTAAGGTTAAATTTCAAAACGAACGTACCACACGAATGCATCATCGAGGAGAGAAAGAGAGAGAAAGAGAGAGAGAAAAAGAGAGAGAGAGAGAGGGAAAATTTTCATTTTTTTTTTAACCTCGTCATCTGCTTTTTGTTTGACGAAATCAAGGAAATTTAACTTTTTTTTTTTTTTTTTTTTGAGCAAAGTCTGACGTCACTAATTTTGTATATTTCCATACGTTTCCCCCCATTCCCCCGTTCCCCCCCCAATTCTCGCGAAAATCAAAAAATTTTTTACGATTCTTTTTTTTCGGAGTTTGACGACACGCACGCCCCTTCCCCCCCATCTCTCATACTTTCGAAAATCCTCTCTCTCTCTCTCTCTCCCCTTTCTCTTTATTTATTTCTTTCACTCTTCGACTTTTCACATTATTATTCGGAAAAATCGTGATGGGGGAAAAAGAAAAAAAAATAATGACGTCAAACGGTGAGATGACGACACAACCGAAATAGAAAGAAAGAAGGAAAAAGAAAAAAGTTCACGTGTTGCAAACGAGTTTATATTTAGAACGCGAAACAACACCAAATACGTATTTTTTTTTTTTTTTTTAAAAAAAATGCACCTGAAACCGTTTATTTATCGTTTTCTAATAAATTTTAATCAATTCCAGTTTTCCCCTCCCCCCGCCCCCCTTTTAAAGTAAGTAAAAAATATTTCGAAAGATAAAAACGAAAAAGGAAGGAAAAAAAATGACTCGAAGGAGAGAGAGAGAGAAAACCAAACAAAAAAATTTTTTTCCGAAACGGTTTCTAACGTGTAAAAATTAACGCAGCATCTTATTTTACTCCGATAATTTCTTATTCTTCTTATTCTTCTCCTTCCACGATATTTAACCGTGAAACAAATTTAACTCACCGCCCCGCCCCGCCCCCTCCCGCCGGGATCAAAAGATTATTACAAAATAAGTTCACCTTCCGTTTCTTTTTTTTTTGTTTTTAGGTCGAATTTTTAAATTTCTAATCAAATTCGAAATCATTGAAAAAAATTAAATAAAAAATTACGTATTCGATTTATGTGCCACGTTTCCACTCTCTCTCTCTGCAACCACTTCGTCATAATGTACACGTTTTAATGTTTTGCAATTTGGTATTACTCTATGACCGTCGGTAAAAAAAAAAAAAAATCAATTCACCAATCGACACGTCACACGAAAGCTAAACATAATGTATTTAAAAATCGTTTCGCCTATATTAACGGATATTAACACACACGCACACGCACACGCACGCACGCACGCACAAATCTAAAATATTTTTTTTTGGCAAAATTTAATAATATTAATAATAACTAACATTAATAAATAACAATTAACTGTCAAAAAAAAAAAAAAAAATTTAAAACGTTCGATAAAATAAATCACGCCTATGTAGCATGCATTTAAAAAAACCCAAATTCTTCTACCACGTCGTTCTCAATTTATTATTTTTTATAATTTTTTAAAGGTTTTCCTAACGATAACCTGCACGAACGTGGACGTATTCGTTTGTTCGGATTTTTCTATTGACCCGTCGTCGTACGTCCCGTTAAATTTTTTTATTAATGCACACATATTTTTAAACGAGTCATTCGAAATAACTAACTGCTAACTGTAGGTTTTTTTAAATATCTCCCAGGTACGTACATGACAAATTTTAATAATAATAATAATAATAATAATAATAATAATAATAATAATAACGACAATTTTTTTTTCTAACGAGACGACATTGATCTCTTCGAAACGACACACAGAAAAAAGCTTTTCGGATTTATTTATTGATTAGTACGTGACGATGATGATGATAACTTTTAATAAAATCCTTTTTTTCCGTCGTTATCGACAACAGCAGACGACAACAGACAAAATCGAAATTTTTTTATTTATTTATTTATTGATAACGACGACAACGTTTCATTGTTTGTTTGCTCAAAGTAGTGATCACCGTTTGAAAATTTTCAAAATTTTCGAAAATATCGATGGCGATTGAAACCTGATTAACCCGAGGGTTATAAAACGAGATATCAGAAATGTGTACGTGTATGCATGCGCGTGCGCATAAAATTTCCATTTTTTTTTTATCAAAGGATTAAAAACTAAAAAAAAAAGGACTTTTTTTTTTCGAGTTTTTCCCGAAAAACTCGAATGAATGTAGAAAAACGACGGATATTAGAAAAGTTTCAAAATCGTTTTCTTCATCTTCTTCATCATCTTCTATTTTTCATGTTATGAAAAGTAAAATTTCATCGGCGGTTGAATTCTACTCTGATAAGACAAGTTTTTCATGAGAGTGAGAGAGAGACAGAGAGAGAGAGAGAGTAATGTTTTCAACAAAGAAAAAAGGAAAAAAAAGAAAAGAATGAAGAAAATGTTAAAAATTTAAATTGGGACACCCTTAATCTCATTATCATTATTGATTATCATTCTTCTTCCACGACTACCCCCCCCAACTCATCCCCTACCCCTCTCTCCTCGTTTTCCTTTCCTTTTTCCTTTTCATCTTTTTCCCGGCGCAAAAAAAAAAAAAAATTTACTTATTCTTTTCATCAATTTGAACTCATCAACTTTTAAAATTTACGCCACTTTCGCGTTTTTCCCCTCCCCTCCCCCCGTTTCCAAGCAGAAAGTTTTCGTCGCCTCAAAAAAAAAAATTCAAAAATGATGATGGAAATGACTCCCACGAAAAAAAGTTAAAAAGTATCAACGTCGGATTAACAAAAAAAGAAAAAAAAAAAAACCTCAATCTGGGTTTAGCTTACAAATTTTCTCTCTCTCTCTCTCTCTCTCTCTCTTCTCTTTTCCACTTTTCCGAAAAAGAAAAAAGAAAAGACGATTAAGATGAAGAGGAAAAATTAAATGAGAAATTGAATAGAAACAACACGAAATCTTACAATCGTAAAAAAAAAAAAAACCTTTCATTTGTACGAGAGAAAGAGAGAGAGAGAGGGACCGAATGAAACAAATCGGAAAAGAAAAAGAAAAGAATAAAGAAAAGAATAAAAAAAAAGAAAAGAGAGAAAAAAAATTGATGTTGATGAAAGTAACTTACCTAATAACGAAGACAAAAATAAAAAAAGAAAAAAGGAAAATAAAACGAAATAAAATGAAATTTAAGTCAGGAAATGGAAGAAAAAGAAGAAGAAGAAGAGGAGGAGGAAGAAGAGAAGAAAGAAAAAAAAATGGCGCATGCGAGATTTAATCTCGGCGGATATAAAAGAAGCCAATAATTATTTACTCGTACGAGAAAATTATTCTGAAATAAAAAAAAAAAAAGAAAAGAAAACTTTTTTCCTTTCCTTTCCTTTCCTTTCCTTTCCTTTCCTTTCCATTCCATTCCTTTCCGTTGACTACTTGAAAAACATGAATAATGGAAATTTGAAAAAAAAGGTAATGATAATAATAATAATAGTAAACAAGTCCTAGCATACGCGCGCGTTTATAAAAATTTTTCCCTTTTCCTCTGTTTTTTTCCCCGGGGAGGGGAGGAAGGAGGGAGGGGGGCTTTTCCAAAATTATTCGTTTATCGTCAAATAATTTACGAGGCCTTTTTATATTATTTCACCACCGAAATGCATAAAAAAAAGCAGAAGATATTCAAACGGTTGAAATTGTTGTAAGAAGAAGAAAAACAACAACCATAAAGAATGTAAACATGACAAATGTGATAAAAAGAAAAAAAGAAAAAGAAAGAAAGAAAGGAGAAAAGAAAAGACGTAAAAATATAAAAAACGGTTGACATTAAACGGAAATAATGCGACAAATTATCATCCAACGGACGGCGACAGATATAACAACGTAGATGAAGATGTAGAAGGAAGATGCAGACGACGACGATGATGATGAGGATAAATATAAATTTCGTGGTGGAAATGTTCCAGAAATAATATGACAAACCGTTTTTTTCATACCGAAAGTTTACCCGTCGTAAAGAGAGAGAGAGAGAGAGCGGAAAAAAAAACATGTGGGCGCCATATTTATTTATTTATTTTATTAAACGACCATGTTATAATCATTTCACGTACGGTTAGTTAGCGCCACGAAACCCCCCTCCCCCTTTTAATACTTTCCAGGTATGCATTTGGTACGTTTCACATCAGAATTTTTTTATAAGGGATCACCCTACCCCCCTTCGGTGGCAGAACCATACATTTCACCAAAAATTAACTTTCCTTAAATACTATATTCAGAGCGAAAGGGAGAAGAAGAGGAAGAAGGAGAGGAAGAGAAAGCAGAAGATGAAGTAACGAGCGAAAATTTAACCTGGTAAACCGCAAAATATATACCCAACGAATAAAATTTACGTAACGTTTTACCTACTGTCTACTGCTTTTTTTTTTTAACGGTAAAAAAAATTTATTATTGTGCTTAATTACGATTGTTAGTTACCCAATCGGATAATAATGATGATGTTACGTAACAAACAACAACAACAACAACAACGCAACGGATTTCATTTAATTAAATTTTTCAAAAAGTTCCCGAATGACAACACATAACCGAATTAAAACCGGGATAAAAAAAAAAAAAAAATTATAAGGAATATCAAGATTTAAATGGATATATACAGATTGTCTAAATATGAGAAGATAAATTCCAGGATTTGCCGCATTAAAAACATAATACATGTCATTTCCAATATTCATATCGAAATATTGACAAAAAAAAAAAAAGGAAAAAAAGGAAAAAAAAAGGAAAAAAAAGGAAAAACGTGAAGCTCGAATAAGATTTGAAGAAAAAAAAAAAAAGAAAAAGAAAAAAGTAAAATAAAAGAAAAAAAACATTCACAGCCGTCATTTCAATTCCAGAGAAAAAAAAAAAAAAAAAAAAAAAAAACTTTTTCTTACTTTTCCTCCCTTCCATCCATCCATCCAACCCCATCCTCCATCCCCCTTTCCCGACGACTCTTCTACTTCCACGTTTTTTTTTTTTTTTTTTTTTTTTTTATCTTCGTACGAAATCCAATAAAACGAACCAACTCTTTTCTTTTTTTTCTTTTCTCCCTCCCTCCCACTCTCCTTTCTTTCTTTTCATCCCTTCTTTCTTAAACTTAAAAAAGATATTTTTCTAGCTCTTTCTTTCATTCCCTCTCTCTCTCTCTCTCTCTTTCTTTCATTCCCTCTCCCCCCTCTCTTTCTCCCTCTTTCTTTCACCCGTCCGACAATGCCATTGTCCATAATTTCAATTCCAGAATAACAATGAAATGTATTAATTTAATATTCTTTTTGAAAAATAAAAATAAAAATAAAAAAATAGGGAGGGGGGGAAGGGAAAGAAAAGAAAAGAAAAGAAAAAAGAGGAAAACAAAAAGATTATATTGTTTTCAATGGTCCCTTCAAAATCTCTGGATAAAAATAAAAATAAAAATAAAAAAAAACTCTGGAACTCTGGAATATAAAATACAATTTTTAAAAATGAAAACAATTTATTCGGGTGTAAGAAGAAAAACTCACGGAAAAAGGTGTGGGAGACGTGGTTTCCTTAAGAAAAAAAAGGGGGGAAATTTCAAGGACTTTTCTCGTTCAAACCTTTTGTAGTGCCTGAACGATAATCGCATCTATACAATTAGGTACAATCGAAATCATTGTTGCCGCGCCATTTCCGGCGAATCGTTGAAATAATAATTTTCCTAAATACGGGTGCCTTCACAAAAACTAAATCCTTTAATTAATTAATTATCCTTTCAACTCGCTAATTGATATGAATTCAAAATTATAAAGTCTAAAACTTTCCAAGAAGGAAGGAAAAAAAAAGAGAAAATGGTGGTGGGGGGTGGTAATCGCGTCTTGTTATGCTTGCGACGTCAAAAAGGAAGAAAAAAATTTATTATCGTGAAAATTTCGCCATCATAATAATAATAACAAACGCAATAAACAAAAAAAATGGAAAAAATTTAAAAAAACCCCTGAGGATCCGAAATGGAGGAAAGGAGGGGGACCCTACCCAGATACCCGCTCGATCGTATATATTGCTTTCGTACCTGTGAGATCATCTAGTTTATCAGTACACATCAAACCTTTTCAATGTGTGTAAGAAAATAAAAAAAAAAAAGAAAAGTTTAATTAGTTTTCTTTTCTTTTCTTTTCTTTTTCACACCTTTAAAAAGTCACACACACACACACACACACAAAAAAAATTACAAAACATTTTCTTACAAAAGAAAGAAAAAAAGAAAGAAAGAAAGAAAGTAAAAAAGAAAATAAAAAGAAAAGGAAAAGAAAATTAAACGTGTAATTAGATAAAATCTGATTTAAAGTAAAAATTAACGCGAAGGAAAATTAAAAATCTTTATTACACCTCATTTTCTTTTCTTTTTCTATATTTTTCTTCCCCCCTCCCTCCCCCTCTCGCTCTCTCCCTCTCTTTCTCGCCGCAGTAATGATAATGATAATAATAATAATAATAATTATTATTATTATTGACGCCACCCATTACCACGTTTCCGTCATTAAAATCTCCGCTGTAGACTTTCATCATGAGGAAAAACACGGAAAAATAAAAAAAAAATTAAAAAGAGGTAGAGAGAGAGAGAAAGAGAGAGACAGGAAAGGTTTCCCACGTGACCAATTGTTGGTTTTTTTTTTTTTCGGTTCGTCCCCCCATGATGCCAATGAAATCATTTTTTATCAGCTGTTTTCGACTATTTGGGTTACGACTATGACCCGGTTCTGCCCACGAGGTCGTCGGATTGAATCACTGCCCGTGACTATTTTCATTTATTTTCACATCCTCCCACTTTTTTTTTTTTTTCCGCCGAAAATGATACGATGATGATGATGATGATGATGATGATCGGAAACGTTTGTTTATAATCGTTAAAAAAACGGTTTTTAAAATGATCATTAACATACAAATCGGATTTATTAAAATAAAAGTGTGATCGAAAGAAACAAGACGCGAAATCAAGAGAAGGAAAAAAAAAAGTAATAATAATAATAATAATAATAATAATAATAATAATAATAATAATAATGATAATAATAATGATAAAAACCAACCGTTCATCTTTCGAATCCTCGTCAAGCGACGACGACGACCACCGCAGAAATTAAACGCAACAGCATTTGTTACATCCGAATAAAAACCCTCCTCCTCCCCCTCAACCCCGTCCCCGGTGGCATGATGATGATGATGATTTTCCCGCGCGATTCAACTGGCTGGCTGGATGCCACGGAAAAATCGTATTCCGTTGATGATATATATATACTCGATGAATAATTTATTAAAAAATTTTTATGGTCACCCATTACATATTATTATTACCATTTTCTACCCCTCCCCCTCCCTAGCCGCTCGCTTTTTTTTCCGGAATAAAATTAAAAAAAAATTAATAATAATAATAATAATAAAATCGATGTGCGAGATGAATCGCGTTTGTTGTCATTAATCAAATTCCAATTCGAAAACAATAAAAAAAAAAAACAAAAAAAAAAATTTTTTTTTTTTTTGTTTGTAAATTACGGGCGTAAAAATTTGAAAATGACCATTTTCGAATGCAAATAAATAAATTGTAATGATTTTATTATTATTATTATTATTATTATTATTATTATTTAATTTTAATATTTTCCGATAAAATCAATCTCGAATTCAAATCCAATCATGAAACGCAATACGGGAAACTGATGCGGGGAGATAAAAAAAAAAGAGAGACAGAAAAGAGAGAGAAATAGGGAGAGAAATAGAGAGAGAGAGAGAGGGAGGGGGGTGAATATCCGATGTACATTTTTATATATTGTTATATTCGGTTCGTTCTTTAAATGTAAATCAAATTTTTTAAAAATATTATTTTACTATTATTATTATTATTATTATTATTATAATTGGCGTTGCAGTTGTTATTTTTTTACCTGCAATAAAAAGAGAGAGAGAGAGAGAGAGAACAATGCGACGAAAAAAAGAAAAAAATAAATCGATAGTAATAATAATAATAGTAGTATTGGACACCATTAAAATAATATGATGTCGAATTTTGGATTTAACGATAGTCATAATAATAATAATAATAATAATAATAATAATAATAATAATAATAATAATAATAATAATAATAATAATAATAATAATAATAATAATAATAATAATAATAATAATAACCAAAAGGTGAAAACGAGGATTTCGGTCAAAACGGCCGTCACGGGGAGTCATAATGCCACAGAAAATCGAAAAAGTTTTTTTTTTTTTTTTTTTTTTTTTTTCTAGAAATTTAAAAGAACAATAACGAAGTGCGAAACACTTTTACAAAAGATTTCTTTACAAAAAAAAAAATGGCGGAAATCGAAACGTTTAGTTACTCGGGAATCGGGAAACAGGAAAGGAAAAAAAAAAAATTTATGACGCGATGACGTCACGCTTTTGCACGATGACGTTTTTTTCCTTTTTAACATTCGCACACACAAAGATGCATTTGAGAAAAACAAATATTTCTTTTTTTTCCCCCCCCCCTACGTTGTCGGGACAATAACCCTCATTTTTTTCCTCCCCATTCTCTCTTTCCCTCCTCCCATTCTCTCTCTCTCTCTCTTTTCCCATTTTTCTTTTTTCTTTACTTATAATACACAACGTAAACTTCAAATAAATAAAAAAAAAAAATATTATGCGATGGCAAAATCATTTTTTTTTTTTTTTTCACTTGCGATAACAACAACAAAAACAACAAAACGTGAAAGCAGTAAATAAGAAAACAAAAAATAAATAAATAAAATAACC
>NW_002987777.1:113167-116182 GCF_000006295.1 Pediculus humanus corporis | reverse complement strand
AAATAAAAAGAAAAGGAAAAGAAAATTAAACGTGTAATTAGATAAAATCTGATTTAAAGTAAAAATTAACGCGAAGGAAAATTAAAAATCTTTATTACACCTCATTTTCTTTTCTTTTTCTATATTTTTCTTCCCCCCTCCCTCCCCCTCTCGCTCTCTCCCTCTCTTTCTCGCCGCAGTAATGATAATGATAATAATAATAATATTATTATTATTATTGACGCCACCCATTACCACGTTTCCGTCATTAAAATCTCCGCTGTAGACTTTCATCATGAGGAAAAACACGGAAAAATAAAAAAAAATTAAAAAGAGGTAGAGAGAGAGAGAGAAAGAGAGAGACAGGAAAGGTTTCCCACGTGACCAATTGTTGGTTTTTTTTTTTTCGGTTCGTCCCCCCATGATGCCAATGAAATCATTTTTTATCAGCTGTTTTCGACTATTTGGGTTACGACTATGACCCGGTTCTGCCCACGAGGTCGTCGGATTGAATCACTGCCCGTGACTATTTTCATTTATTTTCACATCCTCCCACTTTTTTTTTTTTTTTCCGCCGAAAATGATACGATGATGATGATGATGATCGGAAACGTTTGTTTATAATCGTTAAAAAAACGGTTTTTAAAATGATCATTAACATACAAATCGGATTTATTAAAATAAAAGTGTGATCGAAAGAAACAAGACGCGAAATCAAGAGAAGGAAAAAAAAAAGTAGCAATAATAATAATAATAATAATAATAAGCCAACGGCCATAGCATGCTGGACACACCGGTTCCCGTACGATCACCGAAGTTAAGCAGCATCGGGCGTGGTGCAAACTTGGATGGGTGACCGTTTGAGAACGCCACGTGCCGTTGGCTTAAAAAGAGCAAAAAAAAAATGAGAACAAGACAAAGTAAGAACCAAAAACAAAAATCTTGTTCTACTGTCGACCTGAGGCAGCTCGACGAGAATGTGAATTTCACTGCTTCTGACCCTGGCCACTCCAAAGATGTTAGTCACTGGAGCCCAGTTCAGGAGACAAATCGTTCCCATCGAAATAAAGATGGACTCAGGAAGACCTTCAAGAATTGATGTGGTGCTATCCTATAATAAGTGGCACCACCGAAATTCGAGTATTTGTCCCTAAGGAATCGGGTAGAAACCTCGGATAAATACTTAAAAAAAACCCCGACAAGTAGCCTTGTCGTGTTTAATGGTGATAATAATAATAATAATAATGATAATGATAATGATAAAAACCAACCGTTCATCGTTCGAATCATCGTCAAGTGACGACGACGACGACGACCGCAGAAATTAAACGCAACAGCATTTGTTACATCCGAATAAAAAAAAACCCTTTCCCCCTCAACCCCCGTCACCCGTCGCATGATGATGATGATGATGATTTTCCCGCGCAATTCAACTGTCTGGCTGGATGCCACGGAAAAATCGTATTCCGTTGATGATATATATATATACTCGATGAATAATTTATTAAAAAATTTTTATGGTCACCCATTACATATTATTATTACCATTTTCTACCCCTCCTCCCTCCCTCGCCGTTCGTCATTGTTTTTTTTCCGGAATAAAATTAAAAAAAAATTAATACTAATAATAATAATAATAATAATAATAAAATAATAAAATCGATGTGGGAGATGAATCGCGTTTGTTGTCATTAATCAAATTCCAATTTGAAAACAAAAAAAAAAAAAAAAAAAAAAAAAATTTTTTTTTTTTTTTTTTTTTTTTTTTTTTTTGTTTGTAAATTACGGGCGTAAAAATTTGAAAATGACCATTTTCGAATGCAAATAAATAAATTGTAATGATTTTATTATTATTATTATTTAATTTTAATATTTTCCGATAAAATCAATCTCGAATTCAAATCCAATCATGAAACGCAATACGGGAAACTGATGCGGGGAGATAAAAAAAAAAGAGAGACAGAAAAGAGAGAGAAATAGGGAGAGAAAGAGAGAGAGAGAGAGAGAGGGAAGGGGGTGAATATCCGATGTACATTTTTATATATATATATATAAATTCAAAACCGCACATGAAATGTAAATCAAATTTTTTTAAAATATTATTTTACTATTATTATTATTATTATTATTATAATTGGCGTTGCAGTTGTTATTTTTTTACCTGCAATAAAAAGAGAGAGAGAGAGAGAACAATGCGACGAAAAAAAGAAAAAAAGAAATCGATAGTAATAATAATAATAGTAGTATTGGACACCATTAAAATAATATGATGTCGAATTTTGGATTTAACGATAGTCATAATAATAATAATAATAATAATAATAATAATAATAACTCAAGATCAGGCATTGCGGACCCATAACTATGAAAAAGTAATTCTCAAAGTCCGCCAAGATGACAAGTGCCGAATTTGCCAATCACAATCGGAAACCATCGATCATTTAATTTCCGGTTGTCCGATACTGGCAAAACATGAATACTTAGAAAGGCACAATAAAATATGTCAATATCTCCATTGGAGTATATGCCGAGAATATGGAATGGATGGATTACCCAAGGAGTGGTACAACCACATTCCAAGCCCGGTTACGACAGTAGGTCCATGCACAGTTCTATATGATCAACAAATCCACACTGATAGAACTGTGCCAGCTAACAAACCGGATATCATACTCAGGCATAATGGGGAAAAATGGTGTAAGTTAATTGAGGTATCCGTGCCGGCAGAAAAAAACACCACAGCCAAAGAAGCAGACAAAAGGCTGAAATACAGAAATTTGGAAATTGAAATAACCAGGATGTGGGGAACAAAAACTGAAACGATTCCGGTCATCGTGGGAGCATTGGGAGCCATGCCAAATTCAATAAAAGGAAATTTAAAGAAGATTATGAAGAACCTAAAAGAAGAAACCATCCAGGAAATCGCACTATGTGGGACGGCCCACATTCTTCGGAAAATATTATAAATAGCACCACCGATATTCGAGTATTTGTCCCTAAGGAATCGGGTAGAGACCTGGGATAAATGCTAAAAAC
>NW_002987777.1:94354-111854 GCF_000006295.1 Pediculus humanus corporis | reverse complement strand
TTCCGCTCCAGACATTTTCCTCTGCTTCCCGCCGCCGCCTCCCCCTCCCTTCCTCCCTCCCCGGCAAAAGAAAAAAGAAAAGTTTTTCTTTAATTTTTTTTTTTTTTTTTTCCTGAAAACTTTTTTATTACACTTTTTTAACCTGCGAGTGAAAATGATATCAGTGCGCTTGCCTGCGCGTATCCTGGAACCGGTCACTGCTCCCTAAAAACTTTAAAATCTATACGTGTGCGTGCGTGCGTGTGTGCGTGTCTTCTTCGCACAAGGACACACTTGAAATTTCGAATAATAATAATAATAATAATAATAATAATGACTTTGAATACTTTCGACAACGAAACGGAAAAGTGGAGGATGAGAAGGAGAAAAAAGAAATTTTCTTTGCTCCACCCACCCCAAACCGAACAGTCCCTCCCGCTTTTCCCCTACCCTTCTCGGTGGTTTCCCCCGTCCCCCCGTTTGTTCCTATATTTATCAAAACGAAAAATTAAATTTAAATTGTTTTTCCTTTAAATCCTCATTTAAATCGTCCAAAAAAAAAAAAAAGGCCAAGGATAAATGGAAAAAAAAGAAAAGTTTACTTTTCCATTTAACGTATATAAGAACGAATAATATAATAAAAATTAAATTGGAAACGAATCAATTTTTTTTTCCTTTTTCAATGGAATAAAGAGTGAGAGAGAAAGAAAAGAGAAAGTAAAAAATCAAAGGAAAAGATGGAAAAGGAAAAGGAAAAAAAAAAAAATTCATTAAATTTTTTGTTTTGTTTTTATTTTTAAAAATTTAGTTTGATGGGAAATCAAATGGGAAAACAATTTTTTTTCTTTTTTCCTTTTTTTTCTTGTTTTTCTTCTTTTTTTTTTTCAAAATGGCACCTAATAATTCACCTTCGATGGTTTCCCCCCCCCCCCTTTCTCCCTTCTTCCCATTTTTTTTCCGGGTTCGAAAAAGTGAAAACAAAAAGCTAACAACCGAATAAGGAAAAAATAAAAAATAAAAATAAATAAATAAATAAATTTTGTTTTGTTTGTTTTGTTTTTCACGTGATGAAAAAGCGGTTGTCGAATGTTTTGTGTTTGTTTTTGTTGTTGTTGTTTATTACTGCCCTCCGAATTTAAATTTACCTTTTTTTGTTGAAAAGATTTAATTAACGCCTTTATTTCAAAGGGGATAATGATTGCGAGTAAAAGGTTTGTTCGTTTTTCAAAATTATACGGGGGAAAGAGGGAGGGGCGGGAAAAAAATTTTCTTTTTCTTTTCCTTTTTTTTTTTTGTTATTTTCTTTACAACAACAATCGCGATTGATTTGATATCGGTTTTGTTAAGCAAATGAGAAGAATAAGTAAAAGGAGGAAATCGTTTGGAAAATGCCCTCCGGATTCAATTCAAGTTTTTTTTGACACAAACACTCGCACGCACACACCATCGTCATCGTCATCTGAGCAATAATAATAATAATAATAATAATGATAATAATGATATTAACGTCGTCACAATTTGTGACGACGAAACCGAAATTTAAATATTTGAAATTTAATTTTTACTCATGGATGGATGGATGGGAAAAGCGTAAACCTACCTACGTTAGCCCTAAAACCAAATTCGAGACTTTTCGACGAAAGGTTAATTTCATTTTAGTTTTAAAAAGGAAAATAGATGAGGAAAAAGGATTGAAAGAGTCGATAGAAGAGAGAGAAATAGATGAAAAGGATATATTAATTGAGAGTTTTACTTACGAAAACATCTCAGGTGTTTCCGCCTCCCCCCCCCTCTCTCTCTCTCTCTCTTCCTTGGTTTTCTTTAACGTAAATAAAATAAGACGAAGAAGAAAAAAAAAAAAAGAAAAAGAGAAAGAAAAAAAAAAAATAAGAAATGGAAAACGACAACGGTTTCGTGTTCAGTTTTTTTTTTTTTTTTTTTCTTTTTTCTCCAGTGATCATCTTTCATTTTTTTCTTTCCCCTCTCCGCCAACACCACCACCACCTCCCCCCGTTCCAACTCCTCCTTTATTATTCTCCCGTCAAAGAATTTAAAACGAATTTTTTTTTTTTTTTCTTTTTCTTTTTGATTTTTTAAAGTGAAATGAAATAAGATGGCTCGACTTAAAAAAAAAAAAATGAAAGAGTCAATCGAATTTTTTTCTTTTTTTAATTTTAATTTTAGATTTAAATTTCAATGATGGGGGAAGGAGGGAGGAGGAGAAGGAGGGGGAAGGGAGGTTCTGCCCGCTCGTTTGGATCAAAGCAACTAAATTTGATATCTTTTCAAAAAAAAAATTTCTTTGAAAAACGTAAAAAAAGAAAATTTAAAAAAGGAAGAATATTATCGATTATAAACAGGGATATTATCGAAATTATTGATTTTTTTTTTTTTTTTTTTTTAAGGAAAGAATTGAATTAAAAAATTTTTTAAAAAAACTACTACGTTAGTCAATTTTTTAATAAACAAAAAAAAAACGACAAATTTTTCTATGTTACCCAATATGTTCGAATTTGTTTCCCATTTTTCTTTTCTTTTTTTTTTTTTTTTAAAGAAAAAATAAAAAAAGAAAATCATCAAGGCAAAAAAAAAATTTTATTTATTCCCCTCATCGGGGGGGGGGGGGGACAGAAAAAAGAATGAAATAAAAAGTAAAAATTTAAATCTTTTTTTTTTTTTTTTTTTTTTTTTTTTTTGGAAACTTTCAAAAATCCATTACCTAACGGAAATCTTCTAATTCTTTCGAGAGGAAAAAAGAAAAGAGAAAGAGAAAAAGAAAGAGCATACAAAAAAAAAAGAAAAAAATTACGGAAAAGGCAAAAATGAAAAAAAGAATAAAAAAAAAAAAAAAAGAAAAAAAAGGAGAAAAAGGAAAAAAAAATTCGAATTTTGTTGACACATCATCATCATTATTATCGTCGTCGTCACGCCTTTAAATATTTTTGTTAGGATGTCAAAAAAGAAAATGTACAAAAAAAAAAAAAAAAGAAAAAAAAAATTTTCCTCGTTTTTTAATGATTTGAAAAAAGGATTCATTTCCGGTTTTATTTTTTTAAAAATTATTTTAATTTTTTTTCACCGTCGGCAAAAAATATGACGTAACGAGAAATAATCCAGGTACGAACGTTTTTTTCTTTTTTTTTTTTTACTACATAAAAGTTAATAAATAAATAAGTATGTAATAATAATACAAATAATTCATTTGAACGAAATTGAATTTCCCCCTCCCCCGCGGAAAAAGGAAGAAAATTTTTTTTTTCCCTAACCACTCCACCACCCTCCTCTCTCTTTCCCACACATTATTATCATCATCATTTCTTTTCCGTTTATTTTTTTTTTTTTCTCGCGTTTTAATTCTTTTTTTTTTTTTTTTCATTTTGCAATCGCGCGCACAAAAAATTCCGCAAGAGAATAAAAAGGAGAAAAATGGAGGGAAGAGGGGGAGGAGAAAGGGAGGGGTAAAATAGTAGGGGGAAAAATCCAATTTTCCGACTATCTAAAAGTAACATCTTAATAGAAATTCCTTTTTTTTTCGAGAATTGTCGAAAAATTTAATTTCAAAGCCTGAATTTAAGTCGTCGTCGTCGTCGTCGTCATCGCAAATATTATCTTTTCATTTTTTTTATTTTTTAAAATGATAGGAAAGAAAACTGTAGATGAAATAGAAATCAAGATATTAACCGAATACAAAACTTGACAAAGATAAAAGAGAGAAAGAGAGAGAGAGAGAGAGAGACAGAAAAAAAATTATTTTTAATGGGGAATGTCTTTGAAGGGGGAGGGGATAGTGGGGGGGTTAAGGATCGACTTTAAAATTAAATCGATCTCATTAAGTTTTTTTTTTTTTTTTAAAAAGTTTCAACTTTTTTAATTTTCAATCGGACACAAACTCATTCCTCGACATACACCCCCCTCCGACCCCCACCCATTCCCCATTCTCTTTTCCGGTGGAACTTCCCGTTTCATCCATCCCCTCTCCTCTCTCTTCCGGGAAAAAAAAATTGTTTTGAAAAAGTTATTTATCCCTTTTTAAGTAAACTTTAAATTACATTTCAAATTTTTTTTTTTTTTTTATAATCTTCTTTTCCTTTTTTTCAAACAACAGAAGAAGCACACACCATCGCGGTAAAAATTTAATTTTATTATTTCTAAGAAAAGTGTAAAAGAGAGAGAAGGTGGAAAAGTAGAGAGAGAGAGAGAGAGAGAGAGAGAGAGAGAGAGATAGAGCGAGACAAAAAAGAAAAAAAATGAAAGGAATGGAAAAGATTCTCATCTTTTTAATCTTGTCTTTCCTAAAGGAGAGAAGACGGGATAAAAATAGAAAAAAAAAGAGAGAGAAAGAAAAAGAAGACAGAGGGAGAGAGAGAGAGAGAGAGAGAAAAAAGAAAATTCATCCTTTATTAAAAAGAAAAGAAAAAAAATTCAAACTCGACCGAATAAAGAAGGAAAAAAAAATTGTTGGCAAAACAATTAATTTAAAAGTTAATTAACAATTTCTTTTTTTTTCTCTCTCTCTTTCACTCTTTTCCTCTTTTTTTCCTTTTTTTTTTTTTCATTTTAATGGGAAATCCCGAAAAAAATTTTACAGCTTTTTTCCTTTTTTTTCTCTCTCTCTCTGCCTCTCTTTAAATTCTTTTCCTATTTCTCTCTCTATCTTTTTTCCACCTCCCCCCACTTTAATCTCATTTAAATTTTCTATTATATGCTATTTTTCTCTTTCTCATCTAATTTTTATAAATCATTTTCTCTCTCTCTTTCTTTTGTTTTCTTCTTATATCATTCGCAATTATAAATTTTTGTGCCTTTAGAGAATGACAAGAACAAATTACAAAAACCTTAAAACTATCAATAAATGAGCAATAGTTTTTTTTTTTTTTTAATGGCGAAATTAAGGAGTAGAAAAATTAAAGACTACCAACATTAAGACGTAAAAAAAAAAAATTAAAGACTACCAACCTAACATCATAAGACATTAAAAAAAAAAAAATTAATTTAACTCTTTTTAAATTTTTCTTTTTTTTTTTTTTTTTACGCTCTCGCAATAAAATAATTTTTTTTTTTAGTTAGTTAATGAACCGAATAATATTAATAACAATTACAATTAATTAATTAATTAAAAATTTATCATTATAATTACGAACGTTATCATAATAATGATTATTCGTCGTAATTAATAAAAAGGACTAAACGGGCGAAGACGTTCGAACTGGAAAAAAATTTCTCTCCCTTTTATTTTGTCAAGGTTTTTTTTTTTTCAACAGCGACAAAAACTTTGCCAACAGAAAGAATAAAAAAGTGGGGAGGGAGAAGGAGGGGAGGAGCGAAGGCGGTCACAACAACAAAAAAAAATTGAAATAACATGAATATTTAATATCGGATGAGGGGGGAGGTTGTTGGCAACGGAAAACAACTTTTTTCTTCAACAAACAACCAGAAAAATATAAATGTATGTATATATATTGAAAAATATAGTCTAGCAAGACGGCGGACAATATTGACTCATAAAAAATTCAAATTTTCTTTACCAGAATGAACCATAATAATAATAATAATAAAAATAAAATGAATACAAAATTAATGCGAACAATTTTCCGCTCCCCGCTGCCCGCCCCCCCCCCAAAAAAAAGAAAAATTATCGATTTTTGAATCGTTTTTTTCGGGATTCATTAACCACCACACAGCGTTGTAGAGTTCAATGCGAAAAAAAAAAAAAAAAAAAAAAAAAACGTAAACCTTTTTTTCATTTTAAAATATAATTTATAATGCATTCGACTACACTACCGCCCTTTAAAAAAAAAATCAAAAAATCCAAAAAAAAAAAAGAGCGAGAGATGGGGCGGAGCGGGGCGGGGGTAGAAAACAGCATGAAAAATAGGGATTATTACAAAGAGAGAATGAGTGTGAGAGAGAAAAGTCCGTTCAAAACGTCTAAAAGCTTAGCAACATCACGTCTTTCATTTTCACAAAATTTTGCATTTTTCATTATAAATGGATTTTTTTTTTTACGGAGGGGGGAGGGAGGGAAGGGAGAGAGGGGAAGGGAGTCTAATCCCGTTCCAGAACGTTTTACTTAGTATATATGTATATATATTTATAAGCCGTGTGACGCACGTAGTTGTTGTTTAAACCTCCTTCCATCCTTCCTTCATTTATTACATCGCATTCATTCCCTAACAAACACATACAAACACACAGTCATGACCCTTTTTTCGGGATTTTTACTTCCAGCGCATACAAAATAAATAATAATGATGATGATGATAAATTATTTAAGACGAAAAAAAAAAAAAAATTGGCGTAAACTCTCCAAACCGAATTAATTAAGTATAAGTTTTGAGAGAAAAAAAAAAGGAACGAAACGAAAGGTAAGAAAGGTAGAAAGGTTGAAAAAAATAGATTTAAAAAGAAAAAAAAAAAAAACTTTCTAGAATTTTCCTCCCTCCTCCCTCCTCCTTCTCTTCTTCCTTCTTTGAAAAAGTAAAAAAAATAAAAGAGAAGCAAAAAAAAAAAAAAAAAATTACTTATTCTTCCGACACGACTCTCATATTTTACACAAACATACATACATACATACGCCATTATTATCTTTTCCTTACTCGAACGAACAACCTTTTTTCTTTTTAAAAAATTTTCCTTTTCTACAATAAAGAAAATCGTGACCTTTGTTCTGTTGTTTTGTTTTTACCGGTGATTTTGATTCTTTTAAACGAAATATAAGGAAATTTATAACAAAACTCTATACAATTGAAAAAAACAAAAAAAAAAAAAATGGTTTCCCATTAAATAAACCTGTTTCGTGAAAGGAAAACAAACATTTTTTTTTTTTTATAAATCAAAAAAGAAAGGAAAGGGAAAAGGAAAAACTCACACACACACAAACATATATATAGATACATAAAAATAAAAATAAAAAAATGATAAAAAAAAAAGCATCGGATTGACCTCATAGTCATTTCAAAGGCAATAAAAATAATAAAAAAAAAATGATATACAGCATCCGATTGATGGAATTAAATAAAAGAAGAAGAAGAAGAAGAAGTAGAAGGAGGAAAAAAAAATTCCAAAGGTGTTGTTTTCGTTTCAAAGAACGAAACGAGATACAGAGAGAGAAAGAGACGGAGAGAAAGAAACAAACCACCTTAGTCACAAAAAAAAAAAAAAAAAAAAAAACAATAAATGCATTATAATAAAAGAAAGAAAAGAAAAAAAAAGATAAATAATAATAATAATAATTATAATAACAATAATAATAATAGAAGAACGCACCCATGATGACAGAATAAAACGACGATAATGAAAATGATGATGATTTCTTTGTTCTATCGAAAAATTTATTCCAAACGTTTAAATCTGGTACAAACTATTTTATTTAAATTTTAAACTTTTGATACCTTTTAATACCAGGCGACATCCTCGTCATAAGTTAAGTAAACGTTTTAAGATTCAATTATACACGCACAAATCCTTTCGTTTTTTGGGAGCCACGCTGACTTTTACACATTATTTTATTACCCATCAAATAACGAATGCGATTTACGTGGAAGAAGAAAATGACGAAAAGGAATTAAATCCCGAGAAAAGAGAAAGAAGAAGAAGAAGAAGGAGAAGAAGATAACGTCAATGCGATGTGACAAATTTGTGATCGGCGAATAATAAAAAAAAAAAAAAAAACTCCGTAGAAATTTTAAAAACATTTTTTTTCCCCTCTTTTTTTTCCTTTTTTCCTTTTTTTAAAATCCGATCAAATTTTTCAAAACAGACGAAAAAAAAGGTACGACGTAAAATTTCGCGGAGTCGGAAAACACAAATTAAGATTAAAAATTAAATTAAATAAAATAATCAAAAAAACTCGGAAACAACAACAACAAACAACAACCGCAAACATGAAATAAAAAAAAAAAAAACAATAAAAGGACAAATGATTGTAAGACAAAGGAAACGAACAAAGGAACAACCGATATTTTTATAATCACACTCTATGTGAACTCTTGTCAGTTTGTTTTTTTTTTTTTAACACGTAAGAATAACGATCGCCATTTTGGTAAATTGAAAAATATTTTGAAGAATTACAAAAAAAAAAAAAATTAAAAAATGAGAGAATGAGAGAGAGAGAGAGGGGAAAGAGAGGGAAAGAGAGAGAGTAAAAGGAAACCGCAAAAAAACTTCCTCTTTCTTTCCACCACCACCGCCACCGCCATAATCATTTTCATTTTCAAAAATATAAAAAAAAAAAAATGTTTCAGGTAGCAAAAATTGTTTCGTGTCAAAAGTTCCTTTTTTTCTTTCTTCCTCCACGTTAAATCAATCACGTTTAAACGAGGTGAGACCTTCGGACGCCAACTTGAACTCATAATTTCCATAAGATAATTCTTTTCTTTTTTTTTTTTGAAATTTTGGAACACGAAACGTCAAGAGAGTTTCTGTTCGGAAAAGTGAAATTTTCCTTTTTTCTCTCTCTCTCTCTCCCTCTCGTTAAAAACATTGATATTTTATATATATATAAATGCTTTTTTTTGTTTAATTTATCCTTTTTTTTCTTCTTTTTTTTAATTCCCTCTCTCTCTTAAGTATCTCTTTCTCTCTCTTTCCCTTTCCGATAGCTCTTGTTATTGAGAAAAAAAAACCATTTAATTTAAATACCTCAAAAGGAGCATCGCCATGATGCTTGTTGACGATTCGAAAACCGCAAATTTCAGCTCCGATTCCTCGTATTTTTGGCGTCACCTCGACGATGGTTTCATTTTCTTTTACTAGACCGTGGTATCCGCTTTCTAAATTTTCTACGTCCAATCTCGGAACTGAAAACATTACAAAAAAAAAAAAAAAAAATTGTTAATAAAATCGATAAATTAACAAAAAATTATTGGCAACGTGACTGAACATTTTCTGTATATTTTACACAATTCTTTTGTTTTTTTTATGTATCACATTCTCAATGATAAAACCCAAAAATTTCGTTTTCGTCAAACCCCCCCTCCCCCGTTTTATCCGCTTGACTGCGACTCCTTCATTTTTAAAAAAAAAAAAACCTTTTTTAAAAATTAAAAAAAAAAAAAAAAATGAATAATCGAGTCATTAAAAAAAAAATTTTTTTTGTTTTGTCTAATTTTAATAATGATAACAATGACTAAAAAAAAATGGAAAAATGGAAAAAAATGAAAAAAAAAAAAAAAAATTGGATGAAAAGTGGAAACCATAAATTTAAAGTTAACAAAAAAAATAAAATCCAAATATAAAAACCTTTCCTCCTCCTCCCCCCTCCCCGCTCTCCTTCTAATCCCCACACGTTTAATTTTTTTTGTAAAAAAAAAAAAAAAAAAAAAAACGTAACAAATCAAAAATAAAAACGTTTTTTAATCACGCTTCTTTTTTTTATTTTTTTTTATTTTCCATATATCCCTATCGTCCTCCCTTTCGTCTCCACCACCCACCACCTACCTCCATTCCACCATCCTTATTCTCACCTTTCAATTCATCTTCTCTCTTTCTCTCTCTCTCAAACACACTTTTAACTTGTGCACGGGACACACACACACACACACACATGCACACACATTTTTTTTTTGTTATTTTTAACTTCACACACACCTAAAAAAAAAAAACATTGATGTCAACACTCCAATCAGCCTGTTTATCGATCGATCTCACCATATTAAAAAAAAAAAAAAAAAACTCAAAAACAAATAAAACAATTTTTTCAAATTAATTTTTTTTTGTTGTTGTTGTTATTTTGGAGAGGTGTGTCGTCTGTCTACGATTAAAAACAATGTTTTATATAAAACACGTGAAGATTTTAAATACAAATCTGTGTTTCCACCTCTCCCCTTCCCTTTTTGAGCCTCCCCCCTCATTTTCCTTCTTCTTCTTCTCTTTCTTCGAATTCCCGACGTTTGAAAATAATTTTAAAAATGAAAAAAAAAAAAGACGTAAAGGGTGTCATCGATATGACAAACCGCTACGAGAAATCGTTTTTCCTTCAATAAAATTTTTTTAAATTTTTTATTCAAATCATTATTATTATCATCATCATTATTATCATCATCTCCATCAATATTTATTTCATTTACGCGCGTATATATCCCTGCAATCTCATGAAATATTCGTTTCGGGTTTTTTTAGTTCATTCCAGAGAAGGTTTGGGGATCTCATCATAGTGTTTAAAAACTACAATACGCCTTTTCCACCCCCTTCCCCTTTCCCCCCCACTCAAGAACTCTTTCATTTTATTTTTTTTGGCAAGAACGAAAAATTTTCCAAAAAATTTTCCCGATGGTTTTAATTACAGACGACACTCGTCATAATAATTACTTTTTTTTTTCCAAAACAAACTCAACAATAACAACTTTCTCTATTTTACTTTTCCCCCCCCTCTCTCTCTCCCTCCCCCCACTTGCGTTTGAGCCCCTCGATGATGCCAAAAAAAAAATAAAACAAAAATAAAATAAAATATTTCTGATTTTAATCTTTTAATTCTTAGCAGAACACAATCAACTGAAATTTTAATTTTTTATTAAAACACATTATATCTTTTTTTTTTTTTTTTCGTTTTTCCATTTGAATTAATTTGTGGAAAATTTAATTCATTTGCTTAAAACGGGTTTCCCTCCCTCCCTTCCTACTCACCCACCCACCCTCTCTCAGTCTCTATCTTTTCCTTGTTTTTCAACTAGAAAACCCTTCGACCTTTTTTTTTCTAAAATAAAAAAAACCTTTTTTCTTTTCTAAAAAAATAAAAAAAAAAAAAAACTTCTTTTTCGTACACTGAAAACGAAAAACATAAACAACAACAAAAATCAATTACGAAAGAGTTTGAACGTACTCGTCAGGTACGCGAGCGCGTGAATAAAAAAAAAGGTTATTATCATCATTATTATTATTTGTTTTTTTTCCCCCCATTACAACGATTACAACTTATTTTTAATGCGATGAAAAGGGATCCACCGGGATTCTAATTGTTTTAATGTGTTTGTGTTTGTGTGTGTTCGACCCATGTGATTTCGAAACCGCAAAACGGATGGCGTTCGAATTTTAAAAGTGATGAGGAGGTGGGGGGGAGAGTGGGGGGTCATCATAATTTTATTTTATTACGAATCGAACAGTTTTTTTCTAATATTTACATCCGACAAATGATTCGAAATTCTTACAACCGCCCCCCACCCGTGATAAACGATGTCGTCATGGAAAGAACAAAACCCAAAATCGAGTGAAGAAAATCGCGCGGTTAAGGAATAATAATAATAATAAAAACGTCCTTTGTTTTGTTTATATATTTTTCCAGTAGAAAATTATAAAATTTCCCACCAACCTTTGTTTTTCCCTCTCCCCCTCTCCCTCTTTCCCTTCATTTTCATCACTTCGTATCGAAATCGTTTTTTTCTTTTTTTTTTTTTTCTCGGTATGTTTTTCACGTTTTATAAATTTTTTTTATTTTTTTTTGAAATCTGAAACGCCATTAAAATATAAATTAATATATATGGAAATCAATTTTTTTTTTTCTCCAGAATGCAGATGGAATTCCAAAGAATAAAAAAAAAAAAAAAATCTTAATATAAAAGAATATTTCAAATATTTCATCACATTTTAATAAATTTTTGTTTGATTTTTTTTTTTTTTTTTTTACTCTATGCAATGAAAATTCAATTCCTTCTCTTTTCTCTTGAAATATAAAACTTGAATTTGTTCACGCGAAATTGGGGAGGGGGAGAGAGGAGGGAAAGGGGGAGGGAAAAAAGGGAAACCCAAAAAGTTGTCAAGTTCGTAACCCATTCAAAAAACAAGTGTATATACATATACATATATATCTAGATAATTAAAAGTTAACTTTTAAAGTTTCCAACAAAATTTTTTACGTAAATCTCTCACGCACTAACGCACACACACACACAAACAGAACAAAACAAAAAAAAATTTGATGACGTCATTATTTGAACCAAAAGACCTTTGAAATAAAGTGTTGAAAAAAATGAAAAAAAAAAAGTTATAAAATGTCACCAATCGAAAGAATTAAAAGTAGTGTGTGTGTGCGCGCGTATGTGCGTCAATTTTAACTACAATAACAAAAAACAAAATGGCGGAAAAATACAAATAATTATCGTGTAATATTTAAAGGATAAATATATAAGAAAATGTCGCGACGCAAATTCGAATCGACATTTTTATTCTCGCATACCTGTTATGTCGAATCGGGTATTTGTCGTCGTATCGTATGATGATAATACGTGATATCATCGACAATCGATTTCCATTACTCACAAACGCAACAATTTTAAAAAAGGGGGGGAGGGGAAAAGTTAAAAGCAACAGAATCACTCTCGATTTAAATCGAAAAAAGAATTTTCTATCGAATTTCAAAAAGCGAAACGTTTTATTCGTTAAAAAAAAAAACATATACGTCATTATTATTATTATTATAACGTCATTTCGTCGTGAAACGTTTTTTCCAATCCCAATGATTTTTTAACGAAAGCGTCGTGGTAGCAGAATTAGTAGAAAAAAGTAGGAAGGAGTCGAAACCGAAGAATATTAAAATATCATTTACGCGAAAGAGTAAAAAAAAAAAAAAGCAGCCGGAAAAAAGATAAAAAAAAAAAATCAAGGTGCAAATTTTCCTCCTTCTCGTACTCCCTCGAGAGAGAGAAAGAGAGAGAGAGGCAAGCAGGTGGGCAGGTAGGTAGGTAGGCAAGCAGGCAGACAGAGAAGAAAGATGTCGAGAAGTGAAGATAAAAATTTTAAATTAATCATCTTTTTTTCATTTTTTTTTTTCGAGTCGAAAATCAAATTGAAATTTATACCGAATCTCCTTCTCCATCTTTTTTTTTAACGAAATCAGGTACGCAGGTGAGTCAAATAAAATTCTTAGTACCTAGGAATGATTTTTTGCATTTTAAAAGACGACCTTACGACGATGATGATGATGATGATGATGACGATGACGATAAATAAATTCTTAATTTTGGTAATTGACTATTCGAAACACGCGCGTGTGCACGTACCGTGACTTATCACAAAAAAAAAACCCTGTCGTTTGTCGTTTGTTGTTGTTGTTGTTACTCATTTTAACAACGACTTCCTAGACTTAGTTTTTGTTCCTTTTTTTTTTTTTTTTTTTTTGCAAAGTTTGTTTTCGTACTCGTAAGTGTAACCGTTAAAAAATTTCGATTCGTACAAAGTACATGTTTGATTTACTAATCAATAAGGATTTTTTAATAAGCCTGCATTTTTCCTTTACTCCTCCCGCATTTTTTCTTTTTTTTTATGGGGAGCAACCTCATCGCGTTTTTGTTTTCTGCATGCAAAAAAAAAAAAAATTTTCTCCCTAGTTTCAAGTAGTTAAAAAAAAAAAAAAAAAAATTACAAAGACGAATGAATATAAACGGAAACGGTAAAATTTTTTTTTTGTTTTAGCTTTTTTTATTTTTTTGCTTTTTCAACATGTCACAAACACAACTCGAAAACAAACAAACAAACAAACACTCCAATCGTATTTTTTTTTAATCCAACTAAGGACTTAAACGATTAAATTAAAAAAAAAAAAAAATTAATTACAATTTTTATTTCGTCGTCCGTCCGTCCAGGAAATAAAGTGCATAATATCGATTTCCACTCGTCAAAATCCAATTAACTACCTTTTTAAAAAAAATTTTTCCCCATTAATAATACTAATAATAATAATAATAATAATATTGGGTAAACGTTTTTCTCGCTCGTAAAAGTGAAAAAAAAAAAAAAACAAAAAATTGAACGAATTTTTCAAAACTAGTATTAACAAATGAAAAATGTGTTACAAAACTTTTTCCTTTTCCTTTATTAAATTTAGTAAAAAAAAAAGAGAAAGAGAGAGAGGTGGGGAGAGAGAAAGAGAGAGAGAGAGAGAAAAGTGTAAAAGATATGTTTCAATTATTTCCGTCCAAAAAAAAAAAAATTTTCACCCAAAGTTCTAACGGTAAGGGACGATAACAAGCATTTTTTATTATTATTACTATTATCTAAAAGGTTACGAAAAGGAAACAAAAAAAAAAATTTTTTTAAACAGCGACGAAAAATAGATGTGTGTGTGTGCGTGTGCAGACGGTTTTTTTTTTTGTTCCTAGATATATTTAATGATGCTAAGATGTCAAAATAAAAACGGATATAAAAAATGAAAAGAAACATGAAAAACCGAATTGAAGTGTTTATTCAAGCGAGAAAAAAAAAGGAAAGGAAAGAAAAGGAAATGGAAATGGAAAAAAAAAAGGTTAAAGAAAAATAAATAATGGAAGGCACAGAGAAAATGATGAATAAAAAGAGAGAGAGAGAGAGAGAATATCCGTGATCTCACACAATCAGATTCACACACGAAAAAAATAAGATAAAAAATAATAAAATTCCAAAATCCTTCGTTGTCGTCCTCATCGTCCTTTTAATGTAAATAAAATAGAAATTGAAATAAATTGTTAAAAACATTTGTTTTCCTGGAAAATTTTCCCCCCCCTTTTTTTTTTTTTGTATACAGGAACACGGTGAAAAAGGAGTAATAAAAAATATCGAGAACAAAGGAAAAAAAAAATTGAAAACACAAAATAAACCAGGCAGAGCATGGAAGCAACAATTCTACCAATTGGATTATTATTATTATTATTATTATTATTATTATTATTATTATTATTATTCTCCATTATAATAATTTTATGTAAATGTCCAAATAATTCAACGTTTGTTTCATTTATGCTTCTCTGAGTTTTTCACGGTCTCTCGCTGACGTAGGAAACGAAAAAAAAAAAACAAGACAACAAGAAAAACTTTGACAATCGTCGAGTCTGCTCGGCCAAGGTCTGATTCTTACGAAAAATATACATTAAACACACACGCACGCACACGCACACACACCCACGCACAACACGACCAAAACATACAAAACTTTAAGTAATTCGAGATTCAAAAAAAAAATAAATAAATAAATAAGTCGAAAGTGAGAAAAAGAAAAAGAAGAAGAAGGCGACGAAAAAAAAAAAAAAAAAATGAAGCCAAACTCTGCAGACGAAAAAGAAAAACTAATTGAATTTACACAATTACAAAAGAATTCGAGCGAACGTGGCAGCAAAAAAAAAAGAAAAAAGAAAAAAATTGGCAACACCGCATTCATCATCATCGATTTTCAACGATACAAAAAAAATAATAATCGTATTTAAAACAACAAATTAGGCTGTCATGTTGTTACTATTATTAAAAAAGGAAAAACATTTTTTTACAAAAAAAAAAAAACCGAACAATTTATACGAACGATAATTTTCTTCTGCTAAATTAATACGTTTGTATACCATTATTATTATTATTATTACATTACTTTTTGTTTAGAAAATTTTTCTTTCGATTTCGTTTAACCTTCGATTGGATTCGCCATTTTGTGTCATAGTTGCTTTTATTCATTCGTTCTTTTTATTTTTTATTTTCGTGAATTGCTCCCCATTTTTTTTGCATTTTCCAACGACTTCCGGATATCCCAAAAAAAGTTTTTTTTGAAATTTCAAAGGAAATTTAAGTTGTTAAATTTTACAATAATAATCGTTAATCGTTAATAAAAAAAAAATGACAAAACGTCGATAATTTCTCAAACCCCTGATCCCTTTTGTGACGTTTTACCCTCATCATCATCACCATTATTATTATTATTTGAAAAATGAAAAAAATAAAAATCAATTTCATCATTATTATAATTATTTTTCAGTTATCCAAGTTTTAAAAATGGATTAAATACAAAATCTTAATCTGGAATTTCAGTAAAAAAAAAAAAAAACATAGAAACTGGATAATCTCGTAAAAAGATTTATTAAAGACGTATAAAGAGAAAAAAAAAATATGAAACGTTTTCATTCATTTTTATAAATAATAATAATAATAATAATAATAATAATAATAATAATAATAATAATTTTCTTTTTTGCGACATTTTTCTCTCTCTCCCCATCCTCCCCCCCATTAAGTTAAAATTGTCGAAATATCGTTTTATATTTAAAAAAAAAAAATCGCTTCTAAGAAATAAAAATAATTTGGTAAATTTTATTCAAAGCATGAAAAGCAGTGACGTAAATTAATTCAATAAGTGAATGTCGTTTAAATGAAAAAAAAAAAAAAATTTCTTTTCCATTTTTTTCCCTTCCTCCCCCCTCCCCCATTTTTTTTCTTTTTTAATTAATTTATGTTTCTGTCGGAAAAGCGCGAAGAAAGACTTCAAAAAATTCATTTCAAACTTTTTTTCTGTTTTTTTTTTTTGTAAAAACGAAGTTAAATTTTTTTTTTATTTTAATCTTTTTCCTTTTTTTTTTTTTTTTTTTCCTTTGACTCTCTCATATATAATAAATCCTTTGAAAGGTTTTTAGTAGTCTTGGTTTCGGTTTTTTTTAGTTTTTTTTTTTTTTTGATTTTTCGTTTCCGTTTCCGTTCCGTTTTTTTGTATTTAACGGAATTTTCCAAAAAAAAAAATTTTTTTTTTTTTTTATCTTTTAAATATCTGAAATAGGGTAAATGGCACGTACGGGCCAATTAATCTTTTTTTTTTCGTGACCTTTTGCCCTCTCTCCTCTCTCTCTCTCTCGCGCTCGTGTATATAAATATATAAACTTCCAGCGGTCACTTTTTCCTTTTTTTCTATTCCTTTTTCTCTCTCTCTCTCTCTATTTCTTTTCCTTCCTTTTTTCTCACTTTTATTTTTCGTATAAACATTTACTAAATTTATTTTCCATTTCGTCCTTAACGTTTTGAAAAAGTCTCCATCGCGACTAATTCATTTCTTCATTTTCCTATCATTATTATTATTATTATCAGTAGTGATGACGTAGAAAAAAAAATGACTTCTTTTTATTTATTTTCTTTTTAAAACCGTGATGTCATCATAATTCATTTAAACCTATGACATCATCAAATTTATTTGTTTTCTATTCTTTACCTTGAAAAAATTTTGCTCAAGTCTCGGCGATTTCCGATCAAAAAAATTATTATCATTATTATTTTTAACGTTTCTCGGGTAAACGCAATCAATCAATCAATCATTCAATCAATAAAAAAAATAATTTTTACGTTTTTCTTTTCTTCTTTCTTTATTTTCTACGGGTTGAGGGGGGGAAAAAAAAAACATTTTCGAGTAATTTTCACACTTGGAAAAACCACCTTAAAAGATTAAATAAGAAAATTTTCTCTTTTCTTTTTTTCACTTCCCGCGCTTTCTTCCTCTCCTCACTCCCTTCCCCGCCCTCTCTCTCTCTCTCTCCCTTCATCGCAATTTTTCTATTCTTTTTTTTTTGAAACGTGTAATAATAAAAGATTTAACGAGATTTTTCCAACGCAAAAAGGAAAAAAGGTTTTTTTTTGTTTTCTTCTTTTTTCTTTTTCTTTCTTTCTTTCTTCCTCTCTCTTTATTTCTCATCATTCTCTCGTCCGTCCGTCCGCCATCATTTTCTTATCAAATAAATAAATAAATAAAATTCTATAAATTTTTTCAAAGATTTCCTTTTTTTTGCGGATAATTAATTTGTTAAATTTTAAAATT